>NC_052336.1:11418869-11718869 GCF_016432855.1 Salvelinus namaycush | reverse complement strand
CTTGCACAAGAGAATACAACCTTTTTCAATGCTCGGTCTCAGGAATTTGTCCACAGTTTTGATGGCATAAATCTGTTTTAAAATCATCTCCCTGAGGTCTACAACTCTCCACCTTTTACCACCTGCTAAAGCCATTCAGGCAAAGGGAAAAAACATACGACCAGGCCAGTGTTTTTTGGACCCGTTACAGGTCCAATGTACCTTGCGTAGGATCCATCGGTCATGTTCAGTGAATCCACAAAAGCCTCAGAAATTTGACAGTAACCCTCTCCAGTACACTGTTGAGCTTTCACCACACCCTTACAACAAAATATTCCTGTGAGAGCCTCTCCTCCGGCATCTGGAGATTTTAAATAGCCACGGGCCAGTGGGTCAAGGGAGTTATGGAAATGAGGATGGGCCAGTCGCATATGAAAGCCTCCAAGCAGCCAAACAGCATAAGGTCTGATTGAATCGCAAGTCTAAACTGCTTCTGTTTTAACATAAAGATGTTTTTTTAGGAACAACATATTCAATTTCAAGACAGGTCATGAGGCACCCTTTAAACTCCAGCAGTCGAGTCCTCTCATGTTGATGTCTATCCAATACTACTGCCCTAAGGCTACAGAGGCAACAAGACTCACCCTATAAATACTTCCTCTCCCCCTACAGTATCAATTTGCATCAAAATAAGCTTCAGGGCCTGTAGACTTTTCAGTGGTTCATCTAGTATCATAATGTAATCGTATCCATCTTCTTTTATCCCTTAGCATCATTGGGCAAAAATATGATTCAATCTCATTCTGTTGCTGAGAAATTTCTCAAAATGGACAAAAATCTGAACTTTTTGTTAACACAAGGAATGCTACTAGAGGCATGTAAGCTATTCGGTGTGTGTGATTGTTTGATTATGCATACTTGTAATAGGTGCTACAGCCTCAGGCACCACTATGACCCCTTTTGACTGTTCTCTTCATATGGAGTCCATTTGGAATCTGTGACCCATGGAGAACGCTGTTACCAAAGGCTGCCATGAGACTTTTAATAGATCTGCCACTGCTGTCCCCATGTACAAATAATACACATCTCCACAGATCTAAAGTCACTACCACACATGGGATTTATTTTTTATTTCTAATAAACACCCACCTATGTTTTGCAGCACTGTTGGGATTAGGGAAACACTTCAGGACATGATCATGTGACGTATTTGTTATCAGGGAGGAAATTGGCAGCCTCCAGTCACATTAGCCTTCATCCTGATTAGTTCAATGTGTTAATGGTATTATAGCTGTCAGCCTCACATACTGAAAGCAGAGGAATGTCCTGCACATTGTCTTAATTCTTGCTCCAGATGCTTTCTTAAAGGCCCAGTGCAGTCAAAATGTTGTTGAATCTGTGTTTTGTATCATATTGTATAACAGCTGATCAAACTAATACTGCAAAAGTGTGAAAACATTTGATCAGTGTCAGTGTTATTTGGTTGAAAACACAATCTACACAGGACCTTCTAATCAGCCTGTTTGCATTTGCATGGGCGAAAGTTTCGGCTTGCCTGGTGTCATCACCAGGCGGTAAATTGCTAAATAGACAAATAACAAAGAGAGTTCCAAACCTCTCTGCTAGTTTTCAGTTTTCCCCTCCCAACTCAGACCACTCCCAGACAGTCCAAGCAAAATTCTAGCTTGATAATTTTTTTGCAAAAAAATATTTTTGCCCATTTTAATGGAAATCTATTACAGTAAGGGACTTAATTGTTACTCAGAAATTATTTGATATTGATATAAAACGGTTCCATTGGGCCTTTAAGAATTACAGGATAAACACATGCATGGAAGTAGTTATTCTCCCTTGTGCCCCTCCCTAACCACAGTATTTACTCAAGAGATGTCTAATAATTCATATTCTAACAATCGGAAATCATTGTACTGTTATAGACAGGAATAAATCATACCAAACAGCCCATCATCAATTTCAAGCAGAGAGTAACTGCTCAGCAAGGACCTACCTATACACTCTATTATCTTGCATTTCAGTGGCATTGAAAGGTATTTCCAGACAGCAGACATAATGTTAGTCTGACCATGGTCAGGCAGACCTTGGGAAGGTTCTGACTGAAGCTTCTCCTGCAGGGATGCAGCCTCTATGAGCCTTGAAACGATTCTTACAGTCTGACACTGAAGAGGGGATTGAGGAGACAGACCCTCTCCGTCTGTCATTAACCAAAGAGGGACAGATAAGAGCCTGGACCTTAAAACACAGGATGGGTCCTATTAAAGGGAAGTACCTTGGAGTAATGTTTTGCATGGACATGCAATAATTCAGATTGAAAGAGTAGTTCTAATACTTTTACTTTCGTCTAGAAGCCTGCATTCCCCCACGCATGAAGCTAAATTTTTAAGTAATACTTCAATAAAAGCATACGGTAAAGAAAAAAACTAAATTCACCCAAATCCTCCCATATTGACTGATATTCAAATGGTAAGAATGATACAAAAGATTCATATATTATTATTTCAGTTAAGATGCCAGATTGGGTATTTAGGGTAGTTCCTATAAAAGGCCTAAGGCGCCCCCTAGTTTCTGTTCACAGTACAACACTTGCTTTTGAGGTTACTGTATTGAATAAAACAATTTTGGGGAAACTATTGTTGTTCGTAGGTTATTCTATCAACCCAGCAATTCACTCTCATAAAAAATCTCAATCTTTTTGTGGCAATTATTTATGATTTTCTGCATTATTGTCCACGCAAGTTTCATAAAACAGAAAATGCAAGAATCAGTTTCATAAAACAGTTAATGCATTATATTAAGTTAAAACTACAACATATGGGTTTACTTTATGAACAAATTAAAAGGAAAATTCTCCTTACCTTATCCTTTATGAACTTATTGGAGTATTTTTCAACAATCCATTCTTTGACAACGCAAATGTAGCTCTCTAGCAGTATCCTTAAATCTGAATTTTCTGCGCGGAGCGTAGCATACTTTTTTTCTGGATAACGGACTGCAATGCATACAAAAAAAATAAAAAGGGAGAGAACAGGAAACGATGACGGCAGCTCTGCAAAAGTAATTGAAAAATGAATAAATTATCACTATTGTCTTGTATATCAACATATTGTCATTAGAGATCAATTTTATTTGCAAACTTATCCTGTAATTTTACTTCGTGTTCTATTGTTCAATGGTGAACTTGCGAAATAGACCGATTACTTTCGTTCAGATTTAGTTTCCTCTGGGTTATATTATGAATGATGGATTTTTAATGCATTCATATAATTTAAATCCATTGGTTATTAAAATGTCTCATCCGTTGTTGCATTGCTGTTTATCGCCCTATGCATAGCAACGCCTTGTACTAAAATGATAATATTGATAGAACTCCGAAGGTATAGTATACCTACCATTTTGTGCGCATGTTTTGAGCGCCTATCAATGTTGGCATTAGTGCAATATGTTTTTGTGTGCTTATCAATGCGATCATCAATTTAGGCTTATGTATTTTACCCTTTATGTTGAAGTACGACTCCTGGAGGATGGTCCAGGAATTTGACATTGTCTGCAGTAAACAAAATCATTATGAATATTACAGAAATGTATTTCAAATTTGAAGTTATCACAGACCAGATTTAACACTTTCGTTAGGTCACCCAACAGTAGCATTTTCTACCCACTTGACAACCACCCTGCTATCCCAAATGATCATTGTTTTTACATCAGTGTAAAAGACAGATGGTGGTATCAATACTGTCTAACAGATATTAAAGTTATTTAAAGTTTGAATAAAGGAGGATCTCATTAATGTGAGTCATGTCAAATTAATCTAAATGTAGAGGAGTAGAAGCCGAAAACAAAACAGGCAAGGTGCAGAGATGGTGTACATCTACTCTAGACAGTGACAGCTGAGGGCTCTGACTCCAGTAACACACATATATTCAAAGGAGAGGACTAATGTTTACATTAAATGTACCATCAGATGATAGGTTAACAGTCAAAATGTCTCCCAAATGCTACATTATACTTAGACTTACAGGAGAACATGATACAGGAATGTTGACACCACAGTCAGCACACAATGAAATACATACATCTGTACATCAACTGTTGTTTAGGGTAAAAGGTTGTAAATAAGTTTATACATCACTTCTTAAAAAACATGCTTTTTGACAAGAGACTGATGTTACAAATTTTTACTGTTTCCAACTCATTCCCATCTTCTGTAGTTTAGGTAGCAGTTGTTACATTTATTGTAGACGTTTTCATTAGCTTGAGTGATTCATTTTGGCATGGTATTTTTTTGTTTTATTTACTCTACCCTCAAATGTCTCACCTAATTTCATTGGTGACATGGCGAGCATTTACTGTTATCAGAAGCTGCCAACATTACTGTAAAAGAGTGCATACGGTCACACATCGTTTATACTTTATCAGAAGCCAAAGATTATCATCAGCTTGTGCAAAATGGCACGCATTATCCATTTTTGGGGGGGCTACAAACTGTAACATCTAACTTTCTATTAGTATAATTAAATCAGAAAGTATACAAAGTCATACAGACACTGGCATTATCTTAAGTCAAAGGTCTCAAATGCAACACCCCAATTCAACCTACTGATGTAGAGACCCTTTATGATCACCTCCTGAATACATAGAGCTATATGATCACATTTCCTGAAATACAGGTCCAGTTGAGGAACAAAACACCAATAAGGATGAAGCTCAGAAGTCCGGGAAAGAATCAGACAAAAAAAAAAAAAAAAATGGCCACACAGTCACAGTAATATTTTTTGCTTCACCCAGGGTTTTTGTTTCCTGGGGATGGGTTTAGCTGAGCACCACATGGCGGTCAAACACAGACTTCCTCTGTTCCTGGACCTGCCTCCGCCAGCGCTGCTGAGCGTGCTCCACTTTGTTCAGCATGTTGGGACGAGAGGTCGAACGAGACAATACGTTGTGGGCGTTGGCGAAAGGCTGCTGGTCCTGAACCCAAGAGACAGATGTTACAGTGAAATTGTGACAAGCTAGAGTTGACCTTTTTCAGAAACATTTCCAAACACAATTCTCTATGAGATATTCATCAAATCAATTTACAGCATGAGACAAATCTGAAAACATCACCACATACATTTCCCCAACAAGTCACACAATACGAGAGCCACAATCAAACAACAAACATGTCATGGCTACAACAACTGCTTTGACTTAAAGGCCACCACTATAGTTGGGATGGGCAACATGAACACATACCCCGACATCATCATCATTCTGGAGCTGTGAGTGTCCAAAGAGCCTCCTCTTCAGCATGGGCTCCAGCAGGGTCAGGTACACCATGTAGAGGAAAAGCAGGCCCAGGATGGACAGGTAGATTATGATAGTCACCTGGAACACAGTGGACACAAATCAAATCAAAATGTTATTTGTCACATGTGCCAAATACAACAGGTAGAGCTTACCATGAAATGCTTACTTACAAGCCCTTATCCAACAATGCAGTTCAAGAAAGAGTTAATAAAATATTTACAAAATAAAATCAATCAAAAAGTAACATGTACATAACAATAACAAAGCTATATACAGGGGGTACCGGTACCGAGTCAATGTGCAGGGGGGACAGGTTAGTCGAGGTCATTTGTAAAGTGGCTATGCATAGATAATAAACAGTGAGTAGCAGCAGTGTAAAAACAAAGGGTTGGGTCAATGTAAATAGTCCGGGTGGCCATTTGATTAGTTGATCAGCAGTCAAACTCATTAGGCCTTGGCTGCCTGCAAACGCTCCCTAAAACACTTCTGCGAGCAGGCCTTTCTAATCGACCTGGCCCAGGTATCCTGGAAGGATATTGACCTCATCCTGTCAGTCGAGGATGCCTGGTCGTTCTTTAAAAGTAATTTCCTCACCATCTTAAATAAGCATGCCCCTTTCAAAAAAATGTAGAACTAAGAACAGATATAGCCCTTGGTTCACTCCAGACCTGACTGCCCTTGACCAGCACAAAAACATCCTGTGGCGGAATAGTCCCCGCGATATGCAACTCTTCAGGGAAGTCAGGAACCAATACACACAGTCAGTCAGGAAAGCAAAGACTAGCTTTTTCAAACAGAAATTTGCATCCTGTAGCTCTAACTCCAAAAAGTTTTGGGACACTGTAAAGTCCATGGAGAACAAGAGCACCTCCTCCCAGCTGCCCACTGCACTGAGGCTAGGCGATACGGTCAACACCGATAAATCCATGATAATCGAAAATTTCAATAAGCATTTCTCTACGGCTGGCCATGCTTTCCTCCTGGCTACCCCAACCCCAACCCCGGCCAACAGCTCCGCACCCCTCGCAGCTACTTGCCCGAGCCTCCTCAGCTTCTCCTTCACCCAAATCCAGATCGCAGATGTTCTGAAAGAGCTAAACCTGGACCCGTACAAATCAGCTGGGCTAGACAATCTGACCCTCTCTTTCTAAAATTATCCGCCGCCATTGTTGCAACCCCTATTACCAGTCTATCCACCTCTCCTTCATTTCGTCCGAGATCCCTAAAGATTGGAAAGCTGCCGTGGTCATCCCCCTCTGCAAAGGGGGTGACACACTAGACCCAAACTGTTACAGACCTATATCCATCCTGCCCTGCCTTTCTAAAGTCTTTGAAAGCCAAGTTAATACAGATCACTGACCATTTCGAATCCCACCGTACCTTCTCCGCTGTGCAATCCGGTTTCCGAGCTGGTCACGGGTACTAAACGATATCATAACCGCCATCGATAAAATACAGTACTGTGCAGCCAAGGCTTTCGACTCTGTCAATCACCATATTCTTATCGGCAGACTCAATAGCCTTGGTTTCTCAAATGACTGCCTCGCCTAGTTCACCAACTACTTCGCAGATAGTCTCTATGGGGGTACCACAGGGTTCAATTCTCGGGCCGACTCTTTTCTCTCTATATATCAACGATGTCGCTCTTGCTGCGGGTGATTCCCTGATCATCCTCTACGCAGACAACACCATTCTGTATACATCTGGCCCTTTGGACACTGTGTTAACTAACCTCCAAACAGCTTCAATGCCATACAACACTCCTTCCGTGGCTTCCAACTGCTCTTAAAAGCTAGCAAAACCAAATGCAAGCTTTTCAACCAGTCGCTGCCCGCACCCGCCCGCCCGACTAGCATCACTACTCTGGACGGTTCTAACTTAGAATACGTGGACAACTACAAATACCTAGGTGTCTGGCTAGACTGTAAACTCTCCTTCCAGACTCATATCAAACATCTCCAATCCCAAAATCAAATCTAGAATCGTCTTTCTATTTCGCAACAAAGCCTATTTCACTCACGCCGCCAAACTTACCCTAGTAAAACTGACTATCCTACCGATCCTCGACTTCGGCGATGTCATCTACAAAATAGCTTCCAATACTCTACTCAGCAAATTGGATGCAGTCTATCAGTGCCATCCGTTTTGTTACCAAAGCGCCTTATACCACCCACCACTGCGACCTGTATGCTCCAGTCGGCTGGCCCTCGCTACATATTCGTTGCCAGACCCACCGGCTCCAGGTCATCTACAAGTCTATGCTAGGTAAAGCTCTGCCTTATCTCAGCTCACTGGTCACGATAACACCCACCCTTAGCACACACTCCAGCAGGTATGTCTCACTTATCATCCCCAAAGCCAACACCTCCTTCGCCTTCCCTTCCAGTTCTCTGCTGCCAGTGACTGGAACGAATTGCAAAAATCGCTGAAGCTGGAGACTTACTTTTCCCTCACTAACTTTAAACATCAGCTATCTGAGCAGCTAACCGATCGCTGCAGCTGTACATAGGCCAACTGTAAATAGCCCACCCAATCTACCTACCTCATCCCCATACTGTTTCTATTTACTTTGGTGCTCTTTTGCACACCAGTATCACTACTTACACACCATCATCTGCTCATATATCACTCCAGTGTTAATCTGCTAAATTGTAATTACTTTGCTACTATGGCCTATTTATTGCCATACCTCCTCATGCCATTTGCACACACTGTATATAGACTTTCTGTTTTTTCTATTGTGTTGACTGTACGCTTGTTTATTCCATGTAACTCTGTGTTGTTGTTTCTGTCGCACTGCTTTGCTTTATCTTGGCCAGGTCGCAGTTGTAAATGAGAACTTGTTCTCAACTAGCCTACCAGGTTAAATAAAGGTGAAATAAAAACAAATTGACTCCATTTCAGCTCCATAATAATAGACAGAGTTGACTGGTTAGTAGCAGAGCATATGCGCCGATGCTATCCCACTTGGGCACACCGTTGCGTGATATCCCATCGCCGAAATCGTAAAGTCCCCTGTGTTTCAGGAACATTGAATAAAATTATATTTGAAACTACTTTGCCTGTTGTCCTTCTGCCGTTGGGAATTTAAGCAAAAATGTTCACATGAAAGTATGAAGAATCATCTCCTCTCTGCTTTACCACATGGCAGGATAGCAACGGCACATGTGCGGCTAGCTGGTCGGTAGATTTCCCAGACTTACCTTGATAGTTCCAGAACTCCTCTCCTCATATTTGCATTCACAACGCAGACAGTACGCCTCCACATCCTTTCCATCAACTGGCATTGGCTCCACAACATGAAGGCAGTTACTGAAAACAAATATACAATTACATCAAAATATGTCTTTGAAAGCACAGTGAGGTTGAAGTCTGTAACAGTTCTCCAAATATGATTTGAGATCATTCATATGACAGTGTAAAATTACAGTTAGCCTAATCCATCAGACAACCCATACACTCACCACACCTCAGACAGTGGTCATGTTCCACTGCATGCATCAACCAAATGGTTGCATGCCACATCATGGACTGTCATCGATTGACAGATTGTTATAACATATGGTATGGTTAGCTGATAGGTAAAACACCTATCCAGATGTTGTACGATCTGGCAACGTCTAAGCAGTGGAACACGACCAGTATGTAATCATCTGTAAATGACATCATGACAACACAACATACCAATCCTTTAGAGATACATTTTGTTTGTAGATCTGTCCATCGATGTCTCTGTACGGTGGGCAGGTACATTTACACCGGATATCCTCTGAATTCTATGGGAAAAGTTGGGGAAACGGTCAGGCTGTGATATCAGAGAACATTTTATGCCATAAAATGGTGATATAACTAGCTACCTGTCTTCTAAAATAATCTTACACAGCCAGTAGAACAATCACATTTACTGTAACTTTACTGAGCAGGTTACCAGCTTGCTAGTTAACTAACTTTGTCCTTCCTTGTGACGACAATCAATGGCTTACTAGCCTGATCCATATTTGGCTAGCTAGCTAACTACAGCAACTAGCCAGCTGACTCAACAACTAGCATTAAACAATGTCAATATAAATAGCTTTTATTTATTTAAAGCAAAGAACAGTCATGTGAACAACAGAGCCTACTTTAGCATCCGTCGTCTGTGTTGACATCAATAGCAAACCAACAAGAAGAGCGAGCAGCTTGAAGGCAACGCTCGACATCATATTTATATGTTGAAGTCCCAGAGTACAAGCTACTAAGAAACTAGAGAAGCGATATCCTGAAATCAGATACACGTTTTTTTTTTAACTGACAACAATCATTCTGCTAGCATCAAACATTTCTTTCGACTGATCAGCTGACAAATGCCTGACATCTCTTCCTGTGCGCGTAAATAGCATTCCCCGGGTAAACAGCTGTCGGAACAAAACATATAGCAATGATGGCCTTTCTGTGAGGGTCCTTGCTATCCGGCATCCGTGGGGCGTGCATACCCCCTTAGATTTTTTCATAGTTTATAAAATCTCCTAAACCTGTGTTTACAGCCAGGCCTTATTTTTTAGCGTTTATCATAAAACCATACGACGAACCATGGCGGAGTTAGTGCCTACAAAAAGACGCCATTACTATTTATCTTTATAAAGTTGAAATTTAAAAGGTTAAGGCACAGATAGAACAATGAGACAGATATTTCACCGGATGTATACATGTGATGAGATGGATTTTGGCCGACAATCTGCACATTTTCTCATCGATTATACATGTTATCTCAATACAGTTTTATGTTCCCAAACTACAAATATGTTATGCAGACTTTACCCATTGCCAAAGTTGTAAGAAAACGTATCGTGTAAGAGTGCAAAGGCGAATTGAGTTATTGCACACGCGCACTTGTGTTCCCTAACGAAAATATGCAGAGGCCAACAGGATCTCCCTAGGTGACAGCGTGGCAGGCAATATTTTTGTTTAATTCAAGAGCAAAAACAATTAGAACTAACTGAACACAATAACTCATGTTATAGAGCCTATATAAAAAACGACATAATTAATGTATTATTTTGATTTGGACAATGTTGTTGCTTATATTGAAAATAGCATATCAGAAAGCAAAAGAAGTAAAGCAAAAGCACAATATTATGTTTATTTGCTTTATTTACAACATGTTATATGTACAAACATAAAAATATAGACATACATTTATTTGCTAAGTCATAAGTGAATAGAGCAATTCTATTTTACAAACCTCTCATTCCATATCTGGAATGTATAATCTCACTTGATCCCCCTCATATTGCTCTACATTTCTAGTCCCACCACTCAATAATCTCACTTCTATGAGTAGTGAAAAGTAGTCTTTGGTATCTGTTTGAATGATCATAGTGAAGAGCTAGTCTTGGTCCATGGGCATTTGTTGTTCACTCAAAGCCCAGTGGCATGGAATATTCACTGTCTGGTCATTTATTAAGTAAAACCATGTTTTCAGGACAGTGGAAAACGCTAACATTAATTTGAGGCAGCAAAAATACAGGTTGTGAGGGGATGTGTTGATACTGCACACGTGTCAGGAATGCAGTTAACTACAATACGTTAACATTTTCATCTAATACTTTTTACACAATATACAATACATTCATAAGGATAATTTATTTTGTGGTATCACTACATTCTTTGTAGTGCTTTAAAGTTCCCACCATAAAGTCACATTTGTGCTATATTCTTTTCTCATATTCAGGCATATTTCTGTCAACAATTCTGATCTAAATGTGAAACATGATTTTAATAATGTATGTTATAAGTATACACTATCTATGTGGTTGACATTTAGCATAAACCTCAGTTAACTTTTTATACATAATCAAGAGTCTTTTCTCATCCGCTTTCTATGCTATTGGTGAAAGTTCCGTTTACCATAATTATTTTCAAGATGTTGTTACACCAGTATGCAAATCGAAGCTTTCATGAATTTAAATGCTAACAATCAAATCAGCTTACCACTTCAAGCTTTATTCCTGAGAATGAAAGTTTAAAATCAAAAGGAGAAGACAAAGTCTGTCTAAACGTTGCAATGCTCACACACAGGAGTGTATGGAAGTATCAGAGATAGATGTGGTATCGAAGCACAAAAACTTAGCTCTAGAATGTAGACCAGATGTGATAGCGGGAGCTGCCACTTGTCTCCACCATGACAGTCCACTACCCACCTATTCCCAGAAGGTCCAATTGAAGTCCATTTGAGGAAAGTGTCCGAGTCCATCTCTCTTTGTCAACTCTAGCCTCAGTCAGTCTCTGTACAGACAGGATAAGTAAAGGACTCTTTTCTAGGGAGTAACTGGTAAAAGCCTTTTCTGAGATATCCACGAAGCAACTTGATGATAGTGCCTTCTTAAGGGCGAAGGAATCTCAAGACTTTAGAACGTAGAAATCGGATGAAGGATTTGGGGAACATTTCTCTTGACTCCTGTGCTGTGTAGTTGAAGAAGTTCTGTGGGTGGGCCAATACATCAAACAGTGCCTTCATAAGCTTCTTGTCCTGAGAAAAGAATGTAAACAAAAAATTAGTACAGACTAGAATTCAATCTGAGACAGAGCCAGCAATCATCTAACATTTTTACGTTGGTGCTCAAGTGAAGTTTGCATCCTGAATTTCTTATTGTGTCCACAAGAGGGTAGTATATAGCAGACAAAAGCTTTTTCCACAGGAAACACATGAAATATTTACCTTGAGAATTTCTTGGTGATTTTCAGAGGCATATAATCTTCCATCTCTGACTATATCTTCGATGAGTTCCTGGTAGTCCTCTGAAACATATATCATATATAAACATACCCAAGAGTATATTTCTATATTATTTGTGCAATTGGAGGTAGGTGATATATATCCAGACTTAAAATTCCCCAAAAATTACATTTCACAGACACTTGATACATTGTATTTAAGCATGTGTAAATTAAATGTCAATATTTCCACCAATAAGGATGTCTCTTACCATCATAGGTCACATAAGGGACTTGGAAGCCCTTCCCACTGTTCCCTTCATTCGATTTAAACTGTATCCACAGCCTCTTGGAGCGGGAGGTGAAGGCAATAGGCCGTTCATAGGTCTGGCAGGTCTCATAGGTCGTCACAGAGTTGGAGAGAGCTGTGAATTAAGGATATGGTCACATTATGACAAATCAAACACTAGCACTATTCATTACTCTGAAAGTGGCAAGATCTAATGGTCTATTAGAAGCCCATAGTAACCCCCATATCTCTGAGAGGTGCTATCCTATTATGCAGAACCTCCTACCAACACTGCCACCATCTTATAATTCTTTAAGACATTCATCACCAACATCTGGTCACCTGCAGTGAAATCACATTAGCACCTTGATAACACCCAGTCACCTAACAAGCCCTAACCTCCAACACGACACACAGAAAAGACAGACGCATGCATGCACGCACACACAGAAAAACAAACACTCACAGCTCTTTCTCATGACCAGGTAGTCTCCACACTCATCCTCGATGGGGAGGAAGATCTCTGGGACCACGATGAGGATTCTGCGCTTGGGCGGTGGGTTGATGGTCCAGGTGCACTCAATGTTGGCTGGGTAGTTCCCTGGGTAGTTGGGAGACTCGATGTAGCCAGTGAAATCTCCCATCTCTCCCCCACAGTGTCTGTCTGTGAGGTGACAGGATAGTGTCAAATAGTTTACGCTGCCTTGGTGCTGCGACGCTCATTATCTACAGTAGCATCCCAAAGCAGGACAGGAGCAATATTTATTTGAGCACAGTAGAGAAACCTGCATGTAGTTTTAGTTTACTCTATGTGTAGCCATTAAATACATTTAAAGTGTGAAGCCATTAACACACAAATACATACACATTCACGCACAAATGTACGCACACACATACAACTCTTGTGTGAACATACATACTTTTGCACTGCATGATGTTGGTGGAGCCGTCAAAGTCGGTGGTGGTATTTCCTGGGCAGGAGATGCAGTAATTCTGACCAAACTCCATCTGATACGTCCCCATGGGACAACGGATACAGCGGTGTGTGCTGGTGTTGTAGTAATGTCCCGGTGAACACTGGACTACAGGAGCAGAATGGAGTGTACCACGGTTTAGCACCTCTCAAACACCAACATACAATAACATAAACCAATGTAGTATATTTCCATAAAACAGAAACTGCAGGGGAGTTCCCTTAATTAAAGATCCAGAGAGTCTTCCAAATGACACCCTATTCCCTATATAGTGCACTACTTTTGACCAGGATCCATAGGGCTCTGGTCAAAAGTAATGAATTATGTAGGGAATAGGGTGCCATTTGGGGCGCAACCCCAGACTTTACAGACATAACTAAATGGGATGGATAAGCTGACCCCTCACCTTTGGTCTCACAATCCTGGAAGGACACGGCACCATTGTGTTTGGTGACCAGGTGTCCTCCACAGTGGAAACAGGAAGTGCGCCCCACCTCTGGCTGGTAGGTACCCAGGGGACAGGGCAGGCAAGGGATGAAGCCATCATGGGAGAACTGACCAGGGGGACATTGACCTGGGAAAACAACAGAGGACTGGTCAGAGGGACACTTGTTTCACTCAGTCTGCTCAAAGCAACATTCCCATCGTACATGTGGTCATTTAGCAGACAGACACTCTTATCCAGAGCGACTTAAAGACGAGCACTCTACCACAATAAGACTAAGGCCAGGAGAGCAGATGTCAGTGGAGTGATGTAACGCAAGAACATTATCTACCATGGAACAACCTCTCTCATATCTCCTGACTGACTTTAACAAACTGTCTCTCCCCATAGCTCTTTTTTGTTTAGTCTATTGGTGAGGAAAGCAGGAGATGGGATCTGTGGCTTAGCCACAAATTGGCTGTGATAACAGTGTTTGGGGGGGTGAAAACATGGTGGCCCCTTCTTCTCTTTATTCAGGAGTGGGCAGGGGCCGGGTGTGGCTGTTTAATTCAAACAGGGCTTGAATGTTCCGAGGCTTACACAACTTTATACAAAGCAGCACATCTGCCTGTGGGGAGATTTTGATCAGAGTATCACCCCTTCCTGTGTATTTCATATACAGTGGGGAGAACAAGTATTTGATACACTGCCGATTTTGCAGATTTTCCTACTTACAAAGCATGTAGAGGTCTGTAATTTTTATCATAGGTACACTTCAACTGTGAGAGACAGAATCAAAAACAAAAATCCAGAAAATCACATTGTATGATTTTTAAGTAATTAATTTGCATTTTATTGCATGACATAAGTATTTGATAACCTACCAACCAGTAAGAATTCCGGCTCTCACAGACCTGTTCGTTTTTCTTTAAGAAGCCCTCCTGTTCTCCATGCTTTGTAAGTAGGAAAACCTGCAAAATCGGCAGTGTATCAAATACTTCTCCCCACTGTATACTCATAACAGGATGTGATTCTGACTGGGAGACTAGTTTAAAGATCACTTTTTTAAAATATCAAACCATGAGGGGAAACTATGCCAAGGTCTTTGAAGGAGCTCAGTGTATTTTTCTGCAGTTATCTTTATGATGGTTGAGTAAGTAAGTTTCTACGGTGACTCACGTCTCCTGTCTGGTGCACAGTTAGGATACATATGATTACTCATATCCTCAACTCTTGAGCCTTACCTCCACACTCAGAGATATTCCACGCCCCAACCGACCTGGGGCTTCCTCTCACCTCTGGCCCTGGGCAGGCCTCACAAGAATTCTTCCCCTCTTCATCTTGGTACATTCCAGCTGGACACAGAACACACCTTCCCTGATCCCTGTCATAGTACGTTCCAACAGTGCAGCTCACTAGCAAAAGGTAGAAGAATGAGGCAGATTGGCTAGATAATAGGGACACACACACACACACACACACACACTGGCATTCAAGCCCACCACAAGAGGCCCAGTGTTAAGCTGTTAAAAAGGCATTGCAAATCAACCTGATGCAGCTATGCAAAAATAAAGACACAAGAGCACTGAGCTGCTCTCCAGATGCCTTTGTGTCCCACATCAAACAAGTTCTTACACTTCACATAACACTGGTGTGCATTGGGGAAAGAACTCTACATACCATCCTAAGCACCCTCACCTCTACCAAAGCACACACAGAGCCAGTCAAAATGAGTGTTTGTCTGTTATCTCACAAGAGCGTGCAAAGCCTGATTACAGGGATGCACACCATCAGCTTTCATTTCCCCCTTTTTCATGTTTTACTTTGTAGAACAACGTCTCTAATTTATGTTTGAATTATTGTGTGTGTCTGGTGATGTCAAGAACTTCTTAAATGGGGAAATTACATCTAATCATCTCACCGAACAGAGAGCAGTGAAGTGAAATCATTTTGCGTTTTCATAAAAAAATATCCCTCAGGACAATCTAAGTAAGAAGAGCTTTTCAGGAGAGAACCAGCCATAATGAGTTAATGAGGAACACACAAAGCCTTTAACACACATCCATTATAACTTGATTTTCCTTAAGAGAAAGAAAATGTCATTCTCACAAGAGCAGTTAATTTTTTCTGCCTTTTGTTTATCCTGAATGACCATGAGGAGCCACCGTCGCATTGTCTCCACCAGCTTTTATTGGATGCAGAGAGCGAGAGAAGAGAAGAGCGAGAGAAGAGAAGAGCGAGAGAAGAGAAGAGCGAGAGAAGAGAAGAGCGAGAGAGAAAAAAAACCTTGAAGCCTTTCAAATGCAGAGGCAATTCTATAGAGTCCTCGAAATGATGGCCCCAAAGAGGTTTAAAAGACCTTTCACCTCTATTCAAGTATTTGATGACATAGGCAAACACTATGGTATCACAATGGTAAGGAGCTGAACCCAATAAAAGGGGTCAGAGTTCTGAATCCACCCATTCTGCCTGCCCCAATCCCTTCTTGCGCCTATCAAGCAGAGGCCCAAACAGCTGATGCTAATGAATTCCCATGGAGTGGCTGAAGTCAATTCTCCGCAGCAGTTTAGTGGCTGGGGTCATGCAGAGTGGCCCTGACTGAGGGGGGATATAAGCACTCAAACTCCCAGCTTGAATCAACAGCACTTCCTAATCCTCTCCAATGTTAAAACGAACATGCACTATTTTACGTAACAGAGATCGGGAGAATACTTGTACACTACACACTGGCAGAAACTAAAGTCCAACATACAGCTGATTCTTATACCGGGTTGAGGCATACGGAAATGGAAATGTTGTTGTTGATCAATCATGAATGATTTAGAATGAAAAGAAAAATCTGATCACACATATGGAATATTTCACCGGTTGGTTTATTGGAATACTGCCGTGTACTATATAATGCGATTCATAACGTTCACAATGTTTGAGAGAAAGAGCGCTAGATATTTTAAAAGTCAGGAATAAGAAGGCATTGCTTTTCTCTCAGTACTAGTGAGGCTGAGGCCGTGTTGTTGTGGAGGATTTCTCTCCCCACTGAAGCAGTGAGAACGAGCCCCAACTGGATTTACAATGGAGTGGGCAAACTGAAAGGGTTAAACTGCACTTAGTGAGCTAAGCCAGGCGTGGAGGGAAAAATATAGCTCCATTATAGAGCTGGGGGTTACGGCTCCCTTTCAGCCCCACTTCCAAATGACATGTCTACACCCCTGCCTGTCCACTGGTCTGCTTAATGATCATCTGAAACTAACTGCAGTGTGGGAATCCTACACTCTGGTAACTTTACTCTCCTGGGTTAAAAAAAAATAAGTCTTAAGATTTAAGTAGCTAATTTGAAACACAAAAACAACAAGCAACAAAGCTACAAAGCAAAAACAACATCTAAGGGTAATTTGAATCCAGGCCAGGATTCAGGATTCAAATCCAGGTTAGTCTCCTGTTATTTGGAGGCAGAAAAAAACAGACACCAGCGAGAGTCCTCTTTGCTGGGGATAGCCTGGATTAAGAGATGCTTGGTTTGTAAAACAATTAGACTTTTCTGCCAAAGATGATTAAGTTTCATGATTTTTCCCTCTTGTGTGAAAATCAATACATTTCACCAGCTCTGGGCAGTCTTTATTCTTAAAAAGCTCGATGAACCAGAATGGATCAAACACCATCCTTCCCCCACTCAACCCCCTCCATCCTCACCCACTCAAACCCCTCCATCCTCACCCACTCAACTCCCTCCATCCTCACCCACTCAACTCCCTCCATCCTCACCCACTCAACCCCCTCCATCCTCACCCACTCAACCCCCTCCATCCTCACCCACTCAACTCCATCCTCACCCACTCAACCCCCTCCATCCTCACCCACTCAACTCCCTCCATCCTCACCCACTCAACCCCCTCCATCCTCACCCACTCAACTCCCTCCATCCTCACCCACTCAACCTCAATAAGGATGGGGGGTAAGAGAGGAGAGCTCTGGATCAAGACAGAGGCAGGCTAGAACAGCTTTGAGAGGTCGGTCTACAATAGTCTTCAGACCCCTTAAATATGGTGGCTTGGATCAGATTCAGACAGGGGCTCTATAGGTAGAAGACCAATCATGGACAGAAAACTGACCGTCTTCTACTGACCACACTGAGACAGACAGGCAGAGTGCAGCAGCAGGCAGTGGGCTTACTATTCTTACTGTGAGGCCCTGCACTGGGGGCACGCAGCTCTCTGCTCCCCTCCGCCAGAGAAAACACATGCCAGCCTCCTTTCCACTGCTGATGTTGACAAGGTGCCATTAAAGCTAATGGACTTTTCCTCCATTATGGCTGTAAAACGAAATAGGACCAGCGGCAACAACAGCAAAAGCTAGCGGCTGCCATCACACCTTCTGTTGCACTTTATCCCACGGAAATGCTGGAAGATCTCCTCGCTCTGCAAGCCAGCCAACAACAGGCTCTCTTTTCTCCCCATACCAGCTCATTACAGCATGTCTGCACCCAAATATGGCAGTCATCTGGCCGACGCCTGCTCCAAATCCAATCATTAAACAAACCTGTCTAAATATATCTTGCTGGCATGGCTATGACTATGAGCTGCTCTGTGTGGGAGCCAGGACTAGACTCCAGGGGTGGCTCAGATACAGGCAGAAACAGATACAGGTAGATGCTCAAGATGCTACTAATTTTATACATAAATATATACCTATATCTTAACATACTCAGAACACTCAAGATGCTCACTCACCACACTTCCTGTCCACCAGCACTTGTCCTTTCCCACAGTGTTCCGGCAGGTCCACCGGCCGGGCCAGCCTCTTGGCCAGCTCGTAGTTAGAGCCAGCGAAGTGGAGGTGGAACTGTTCCCGGTGGATGGACTTCCTCAGAGTACGGATAGTCTTCCTCAGCCTCTTCTCTGAGCGCCGGCGCACACAGCCCAGGTCACAGCTCTCTGCTGAGAGAAACAACAGATACCAAAACTGTCCTCGCAACGCAATGAGACCACAATACACACTCAAACAAAACCACACACACATACCGGTACTAAAATAGACAGACACACACACTTGTGTACATATCCATTCCAACACACAGCTCCCTCAGAATACAAGGGAAACCTCCAAACCTACACCTTTCCCAAAGTTCCCACCACCTCAAAACGCCACATCAAAACAGGAGATACTTTAACATGTTTGGCTTGTTAAGTGATGAAAAATCAAGAGCAGAGAGAGAAACAGGAAGCAGAGTGTCAGCCAGAGGACTGGGGTCACAGCAGGGTAGGGCAGAGAGACCAACCTGTTACCTCCTCTAGGTTCACATCCAACTCAAACTCAGCCGTCATGGAAGAGCCCTCCTCCTCGTAACCCGCCTTCCTGCCGTGGCGGCTCCGCATCCGGTGGCCAGACGAGCTGCAGCGCAAGCGCACATAACTGAACTGGACGTTCTCCGTGAAGGGGGACCTGCTGTCTGTGGACACGACCAGCCACACAGGACATGGACACGCACAAACACATGCATGCACGGAGACAAACACACATACACATGCATGCACAGAGATAATTACACATGTTACTGAATAACTATATGGTCTACAACTGTAGCAGGATAAAACTTAACTGCAATGTCATAACACTTCAATCTAAGGAGATTATATCCTTTGTGTATTTATTTTAACCTTTATTTAACTAGGGAAGTCAGTTAAGAACAAATTCTTATTTTACAATGACGGCCTACCCCGGCCGAATCCTCCCCTAACCCGGACAACGCTGGGCCAATTGTGCACCGCCCTATCGGACTCCCGATCACGGCTGGTTGTGATACAGCCAGGGATCGAACAAGGGTCTGTAGTGACGCCTCTAGCACTGAGATCCAGAGCCTTAGACCGCTGTGCCACTCGGGAGCCAAGTACTGACGTTCAAGTACTGATGTTTCTAATCATTCTTTAAAAAGCAGTGACTTCTCTGTGAATCCGGTTAAACATGCACTCTTTTCCTCCTGCTCTTTTTGTTGCCTTTGGACAGGGGGATGACGAGAGGAGACTGGGAAAAGCTCCCTTTTTATTTGAACACCATGCCGGAACCCATTGGTGAAAGAAATGTATCCAACAATCGGAACTCCGTTTGATTGATGGCCGGGTAGGGCCCAACTGAAAGGCATGCTATGGCTAATTACATTTTCCCCTGTCAATGCCAGACAATGTGCAGTGCTGAGACATTAAAAACATTTCAAACCACACTACCGCACCCCCAACGTATTTCTTTCATATTTAGCTCACTCTCCGTTTACTTTAATCTAAGCAGCCTCGAGGTCTGGTTCCTGTTATCAAGTTTGTTGCATGAAATGTAGGCAGTGCCAGGTTAATCTGCATTGTTTTAATGAACGAGGAGCTGTTGGACGTGTGTTAGAAATCTCTGTACCTGAGTGAGCTGCGTTCAGGCTCTCCTTCAGTCTCTCTTGACTACGTTTCAAGTTGCACTTTCCTGTGCCAGACTTAAAAGTGGCTGTGGTCTTAATTCGCAGGACACTTGACATTTCTGGTCCTACGGTACAAAGGAAATAATAGCACATTGTTAACCTTTGATAAAAATGAAAAATCCCTTGACTTCCATATGCCTATAAATCAAAATGTGAATACTGAAGACTTGATTTGGTATGAAGTTGTTTTGCCTTTATATGTTGTGTTTGGTTGTTTAGGTCAGGCTAGAGTGACAGAGGCTAATGCAGATCTGTGATGGTGTGTACTTGCCCAAGCAATACGAGCTACTTCCATTCCTTTGTGCTCCAACCAAGCAGGGCAGAGGCATTCCACAGGTCACTGTATAAGAATCCTCCATCCCTGTAAACGCACACAGGGGCATGAGACAGGCCACCAAAGACAAAAGGCAGAGCCACAAAAGGCCTGGCCACCAAAAGCAAAAAGACGGCGTTCCGGAACATGAGGCAGCGCTGCTCTGCAGACTGATAGTAGTAGTAACTCCATTTGTGTCCCAAATGGTACCCTATTTCCTGTATAGGGCACTACCCTTGACCAGAGTCATGTGGGCCCTGGACAAAAGTTGTGTAATATAAAGGGAATAGGGTGCCATTTTGGATGCAGTCCAATAGTAGTAGTAGTAGTAACTGATAACTCACCACTGGTGATGTGGACCTGGGACTGGCAGGTCAGGTAGCAGCGGTCACCTCCCTCCTGCCTGCTGCAGTTCAAGGTTGGTTTAGAGGGGGGCTTTGTTGCTGGGAAACCCTCTGCCTCTAGATGGAAACCATAACAAACTCAAAGGTGAAGAGCAAACTTGGACCGTGGTAGACAGACAGACAGACAGACAGACAGACAGACAGACAGACAGACAGACAGACAGACAGACAGACAGACAGACAGACAGACAGACAGACAGACAGACAGACAGACAGACAGACAGACAGACAGACAGACAGACAGACAGACAGACAGACAGACAGACAGACAGACAGACAGACAGACAGACAGACAGACAGACAGACAGAGGGTAGAAGTTGTGAGAACAGAGTGAAACCTATCCAAGAAGACAATGGGAACAGCAGCAATTGCCTTAATTCTGTTTTTGTCCTCGGTTTAAAACCAAAGACCAGAGAGAAAGGCAGAGCAGTAAAGACAAAGAGAAGAAAATAACTCAAAGTATCTCCTGTTTTTAGTCCCCAAAAGTTTCAAAACATACATGTGGTACACAACCACTGATTTTATGTCAAACACTCCCTAAAGGACAACTCAGGGAGTACCCACCCCAAACCTTCTAGAGCCCCCCAGGCCTGAAGGGGCACTGTCTTACCGATACAATCTTTTTTGTTCCAGTGTAGCTTATAACCAGGGTGGCAGTGGCACTCAAACCCACCCATGGTGTTCTCACAACCCTGCTCACAACCTCCGTTGTTCACACTGCACTCATTTATGTCTGAGAAGAAAGCAGGGAAAACATCCATGTTATTCGCAGAATCTCTCACCTCACTTCATTCACAAAGCATCCATTATTTTTTCTGCAAAAACTACTAAAAACACCACAATGAACTATTCAGAATGGTGTGAAATGGTGTAGATGGTACCAAAGCTCTTTCACCATAAGCATAATACCC
Organism: Salvelinus namaycush; assembly: GCF_016432855.1. Classification (NCBI taxonomy): domain Eukaryota; kingdom Metazoa; phylum Chordata; class Actinopteri; order Salmoniformes; family Salmonidae; genus Salvelinus; species Salvelinus namaycush. The sequence continues at coordinate 11,697,123 of NC_052336.1, read as the reverse complement.
TATACACATTAGTTTTATAGAAAACACAAACATGAACTATTCAGAATGGTGTCAAAGCCCTTTCCCCATACCATAAGTATAATACCCCATAAACATTAATATTATAGTCTTACCTCCACAGTGGGCCAGTCCATACAGGCTGTACCCTTTGTTGCAAACACACTCAAAACCACCAGGGGAGTTCACACACGTGTGACCACATGTCCTTTCGAAATAACACTCGTCTATATCTGTCATTAAAAGCAGAGGGATATTCTTTTCAATTTAAGGTAGTAGAAATTGGCGTTTTAAATGGTACAGCATGGTATCACTAGGCGATGAATTGTTGCATTGTCTTTTGATAGTTAATGGTAGAGACAGCAGCATCTTAATGACGGGTTGTATCAGAGGGATGAAATCAGTTTGTACTAAACGTTAAGCTTTAAACTAGCACATGTTAAGGATCTTCAGAGGAATCCTTCAAGTCAATACTGGCAAACCGTTCAGCCTCCCACTCTCATTGTCTTATCTTCCAGCACTTACACAGAACAACAGCTCAGTATACTGTGCTGTCACAGCCCCTTCCCCAGGTGTAGGGCAGTCAGGCAGGAGAGTGAAGAGAAGAGGCCTACCCTGGCAGGAGAGTGAAGAGAAGAGGCCTACCCTGACAGGAGAGTGAAGAGAAGAGGCCTACCCTGACAGGAGAGTGAAGAGAAGAGGCCTACCCTGACAGGAGAGTGAAGAGAAGAGGCCTACCCTGGCAGGAGCGCTCGTCAGTAAGCAGCTTGAAGCCCTTCCAGCAGTTACACTCAAAGCTGCCGATGGTGTTCCTGCAGAAGTGGTCGCAACCACCGTTGTGCAGCTCACACTCATTAATGTCTGTGAGAGGCAAATTATAAAACTGTTATTATTCAGACAGACATACACTCCCCTCCATATATATTTGGACAGAGAAGCAATTTTTAAAAATGTGTCTCTATACTTAGGAGACGGTACATAATGTCAGCTTTTATTTGAGGGTATTTCGATACATATCTGTTTTACCGTTTAGAAATTAAAGCTCTTATGTATCTAGTCCCACCATTTAAATAAGTCTATCACTTTTAGTGTATTAAAGTTGTCAAAAGGTTAGCATTTAAATAGTATATCACTTTTAGTGTATTAAAGTTGTCAAAAGGTTAGCATTTGGTCCCATATTCCTTGCACGCAATGACTACATCAAGTTTTGCAGTTTGTTTTGGTTGTGTTTTGGGTTATGTTTTGCCCAAAAGGAACTGAATGGTGAATAATGTCTTCTGCCATTTTGGAGTCACTTTTATTGTAAGTAAGAATAGAAGACGTTTCTGAACGTTCATGTGGATACTACCACGATTATGGATGATTAGTGAATAATGATGAGTGAGAAGGTTCCAGAGGCAGAAAGAACGATCTCACTTATCATTATTCATGATTCTTTCATGATTTTTCTTAATCATGGCATTAACAGGATTAATTTAGTATTCAGAAACATCATATTTACTCACTTAGAAAGAAAATTACTCCAGTCATCATTCAACCATTCAGTTCCTGTTGGGCAAAACATAACCCAAAACACAACCAAAACAAACTATAAATGCATCCAACGAGTTCGTAAAGTCACAAGCTTGATGTAGTCATTGCGTGCAAGGAATATGGGACCAAATACTAAACTTTTGACTATTTTTATACACTGTAAGTGTATTCGTCCAAATACTTATGAATTCTTCACATGGAGGAAATTTGTTACATTCTGTACTGTAGCCTCATATGAAACATTTGATCTCAAATCTAAAATGCTGGAGTATAGAGCCAAATGAAAAATGTTAGCTTCACTGTCCAAATACCTATGGAGGGGAGATGTGAAGCTTGTTAAATAAAAGTACACTGAACTGAATAATAAGAGATGGAGATGAAGATGGCCTGCCTCCAAAATGGCACCTATTCCCTTAAAAGTGCATTACTTTTGACCAGAGCCCTATGGGCCCAGGTCAAAAGTAGAGCACTAAACAGGGAATAGAGTGCCATTTGGGACTCAGCAATAGAGATGGAGTTGAGGTTCTTGGTGGACGGCCGGTCTGACCTTTGCACGTCTTCCCGTCAGGCTGCAGAGTGAAGCCCACAGGGCAGCTGCAGCGTACGCCCGTGGATGTGTCCTTACACGTGGAGTCACACCCCCCGTTATTCACCGCACAGTTCTCTGAAAGGCCAGCGTGAATAGATTCAATGTCAACATGCCGTTGTTATGTACTATACTGAATGAAGGGTTATAAAATGCCTATACATCATGTACTATCATTATAGAGCTATTGCCAAAGTCTGATTTTTAACCCTACCAACAGACATTGAGTAGACAACAGCAGTAGTCCTAGACACTGAGCTAGCAACCAGTCACCCAGTCAATACAGTGTTTTACTAGGTGTGAACATTGACACAGCACACCATGACTGACAGTGCTATACATTGGGCAACCCAACGCCATCCCCATCCTAAACGGAAGGAAAACATGTGAAATGTACCACACTGTCACAAAAGCATATTTTTCAGGGGAGGAATCGGGCGGTGAGAACGTGAGGGTCCATAGTCATTTCACAGTTTGTTCTAAAGCCTGTGGAATGCCTTGGTTTACTGGGCCTTGCTCTTCTCCCCTCTGAAAAACACCTCTGGCTGATTCCTGGCAGGATAACCCATGGTAACTAAAGTCATTCAAATAGTCCAACTGACAGAATCCTCTCAGTAGCTGAGTCTGTTTGGTTTTGTTATTTTAGTGCTGTGTAAGTAACAATGGGTAATAACAGTGGAATTTGTGCAATTATACAATTATTACCCATGAACAGTCTGCGCTTGACACGTTTGTCCACCTCAGTGAAGGACGTGGCGTTGTGATCAGAGCTCTCAGTAGTTGTCTCGTCCCGATCTGTAATACAGACAGTGGGTGACGTGAGTAACAGTCAGTAACCTAACCAACAGAATACACGTAGATACATACACAGTGTTTTAGTCTAACTAAAATAAACATAAGTCAACATTTAAGAAAATGGTTTGCACCAAAGTTGCCTCCTGTTCTGTTCTGTCTGCTGATGCACAGTAGCTGAATTGCCCAGTGCACACCTTGGCGGTCTGTAAGTGTAGTCTACCTCCCCTGGATGTTTTTCTGTGTTCCTCTCTGTAACCAGCAGCATGTTTACACCTGAGGCATGCAGTTTGGCTGTCTATGCGTGTAGCAGATAAGGCATGCAGTTTGGCTGTCTATGCGTGTAGCAGATAAGGCATGCAGTTTGGCTGTCTATGCGTGTAGCAGATAAGGCATGCAGTTTGGCTGTCTATGCGTGTAGCAGATAAGGCATGCAGTTTGGCTGTCTATGCGTGTAGCAGATAAGGCATGCAGTTTGGCTGTCTATGCGTGTGGCAGATACAGCAGGAGATGGAACTGTGAGATGGATCTTGAGACAACTCAGTGATAATCCTGGACCCCACACACACAGTAGCGCCGCGGGAGAAACAGATACTACCCACAGGCCTACCGTACGTCTCCTTCCTATCTGACGGCTGATGCTTATCATATCCACCATGTGCAAATGGAAAAAATACACACTCGCTATCAGGAAGGATGGCAGGCTCCTCAAAAGGATTGCCTTTTCATCCACAGGCTCAAGATGTGATCATTTAAACAGGTGAGTTTCAGTGGGGGAGAGTAACAAAAAGGAGAATGAAGAAGTGTACAGATGGAAATATCTAGAAGGATCCAGTCCATTTCACCATTGTTGACTAGGTAATCTGGTTTACCATACATGGAGATGCTTAAAGGTAAGTACCAAATTAAATCAAATGTATTTATAAAGCTCTTCTTACATCAGCTGATGTCACAAAGTGCTGTACAGAAACCCAGCCTAAAGCCCCAAACAGCAAGCAATGCAGGTGTAGAAGCACGGGGTATGTAAGTAGGCCTGGATGTGGTTGGTCAGCACTTACCTACACAGGACCTGCCGTCAGGGTGCAGGGTGTACCTCACATGACACCTGCAGATGGGCCCCTGCTCCATGTCCTCGCAAGTGTGCTGGCAGCCCCCGTTACCATGGTTACAAGTCACTAGGCCAATGACACAAAACTTGGGTCACTTCCAAAGTTCAACTCATGTATTATCTAAACAATACTCTTGGTTGAGCTGGCTATACGATCAATCACAAAACTTCACACATACAGATGCAGCCTCTTTGGTTCTTGGCCAGCTCAAAGCCTGGGCGGCACTCGCAGGCCACTCCTCCCTTGGGTGTCTCCTTGCAGATGTGAGCACAGCCATGCTCCTTATTCATACAGCTAAGGCCCTCTGGGAAAGAGAGGTAACACTTTACATTAGGTTGCTCCTATACCTGTGTAATAACACTGTAACTACACTACTAACAACAGTATATTCACATGTTGTTACATATAATACATGGTAATGAAATACAGAGGCAAAACAACTGACACTGCACAACACCAATGATGTCTGATGATAGATTATTGAAGCCCCCTGACTAGAAATCTGCCACAACCCTTTGGAGCATGGCCCAACAATAACACTTCCTAGAGAGGGCTGATGCATACGCTGACATGCAAGTGCAGTGGACCCATCAAATGTGCAACTCCAAATGGACTGGGCTGGCCTAGCTTTTTCAAGCCATATCAAAAATAGAGGGGAAAGAAAAGCAAGTGGGGGGGAAATGACAAAGAGTAAAGCCCACAGGCAGAGGGAGAGAGCTTTTCCTTGAAGCCAAGCAGAAACAAAGCTAAGAACCTACACTTTGAGTGGAATCTCAGATACAGTCGAAGTCGGAAGTTTACATACACTTAGGTTAGAGTCATTAAAACTCGTTTTTCAAAAAAATATATATATATCTTTTTTTTCTTCTTTTTTAAAATTTTACCCCCTTTTCTCCCCAATTTTCGTGGTATCCAATCGCTAGTAATTACTATCTTGTCTCATCGCTACAACTCCCGTACGGGCTCGGGAGAGACGAAGGTCGAAAGCCATGCGTCCTCCGAAGCACAACCCAACCAAGCCGCACTGCTTCTTAACACAGCGCGCCTCCAACCCTGAAGCCAGCCGCACCAATGTGTCGGAGGAAACACCATGCACCTGGCCCTCTCGGTTAGCGCGCACTGCGCCCGGCCCGCCACAGGAGTCGCTGGAGCGCGATGAGACAAGGATATCCCTACCGGCCAAACCCTCCCTAACCCGGACGACGCTAGGCCAATTGTGCGTCGCCCCACGGACCTCCCGGTCGCGGCCGGCTGCGACAGAGCCTGGGCGCGAACCCAGAGACTCAGAGACGCTGCGATGCAGTGCCCTAGACCACTGCGCCACCCGGGAGGCTAAAACTCGTTTTTCAACCACTCCAGAAATTTCTTGTGAACAAACTATAGTTTTGGCAAGTCGGTTAGGACATCTACTTTGTGCATGACACAAGTAATTTTTCAAACAATTGTTTACAGACAGATTATTTAATTTATAATTCACTGTATCACAATTCCAGTGGGTCAGAAGTTTACATACACTAAGTTGACTGTGCCTATAAATAGCTTGGAAAATTCCAGAAAATTATGTAATGGCTTTAGAAGCTTCTGATAGGCTAATTGACATTATTTGAGTCAATTGGAGGTGTACCTGTGGATGTATTTCAAGGCCTACCTTCGAACTCAGTGCCTCTTTGCTTGACATCATGGGAAAATCAAAAGAAATCAGCCAAGACCTCAGAAAAAAATTGTAGACCTCCACAAGTCAGGTTCATCCTTGGGAGCAATTTCTAAATGCCTGAAGGTACCACGTTCATCGATACAAACAATAGTACGCAAGTATAAACACAATGGGACCACGCAGCCGTCATACTGTTCAGGAAGGAGAAGCGTTCTGTCTCCTAGAGATGAACGTACTTTGGTGCGAAAAGTAAAAATCAATCCCAGAACAACAGCAAAGGACCTTGTGAAGATGCTGGAGGAAACAGGTACAAAAGTATCTATATCCACAGTAAAACGAGTCCTATATCGACATAACCTGAAAGGCCGCTCAGCAAGGAAGAAGCCACTGCTCCAAAACCGCAATAAAAAGCCAGACTACAGTTTGCAACTGCACATGGGGACAAAGATCATACTTTTTGGAGAAATGTCCTCTGGTCTGATGAAACAAAAATAGAACTGTTCAGCCATAATGACCATCCTTATGTTTGCAGGAAAAAGGGGGATGCTTGCAAGCCGAAGAACACCATCCCAACCATGAAGCATGGGGGTGGCAGCATCATGTTGTGGGGGTGCTTTGCTGCAGGAGGGACTGGTACACTTCACAAAATAGATGGCATCTTGAGGAAGGAAAAGTATGTGGATATATTGAAGCAACATCTCAAGACATCAGTCAGGAAGTTAAAACTTGGTCGCAAATGGGTCTTCCAAATGGACAGTGACCCCAAGCATACTTCCAAAGTTGTGGCAAAATGGCTAAAGGACAACAAAGTCAAGGTATTGGAGTGGCCATCACAAAGCCCTGACCTCAATCCAATAGAAAATTTGTGGGCAGAACTGAAAAAGTGTGTGCGAGAAAGGAGGCCTACAAACCTGACTCAGTTACACCAGCTCTGTCAGGAGGAATGGGTCAAAATTCACCCAACTTATTGTGGGGAGCTTGTGAAAGACTACCCAAAACGTTTGACCCAAGTTAAACAATTTAAAGGCTATGCTACCAAATACTAATTGAGTCTATGTAAACTTCTGACCCACTGGGAATGTGATGAAAGAAATAAAAGCTGAAATAAATAATTCTCTCTATTATTATTCTGACATTTCACATTCTTAAAATAAATTGGTGATCCTAACTGACCTAAGACCGGGAATTTTTACTAGGATTAAATGTCAGGAATTGTGAAAAACTGAGTTTAAATGTATTTGGCTAAGGTGTATGTAAACTTCCGACTCCAACTGTAAGTACTTAACATAATCAGATTTTACCGTGGTCATTCTACATATTCATATACTTTATACACTGAGTTTACAAAACATTAAGGACACCTTCCTAATGTTGAGTTGCAACCCCCCCCATTGGTTGCAACGGGGGGCCCCATTTGCCTTGAAAACAACTTCAATTCACCCTCTGAATGGCACGCATACACAATCCATGTCTCAATTATCTAAAGGCTTAAAAATCCTTCTTTAACTTGTCTTCTTCTCTTCATCTACACTGATTGAAGTGGATTTAACAAGTGACATCAAAAAGGGATTATAGCTTTCACCTGGATTCACCTGGTCAATCTATGTCATGGTATGTCATGGATAGAGCAGATATCCATAATGTTTTGTACACTCAGTGTGTATGGGATTCAGAATCACACTATTATCTTCTATCCTAATACCATCATTGGCCTTTTCCCAGGTCACTGTAGAGAGCAGCTCCATTATTATTATGCTGCAACGGCTGAGTGGATGTGCTGGTAGGATTAGTAACTTTTCCAAGGGAAACTCAATGTAGTGAAAAACCTTTGGTTCTCTTCATTGAATTTAGTGAGAATAAAACAACAATAGATGTGAGAGCTTTATTCTAATGTAAGACACAGGCCACAAAAGCCCAAGTGTTGCAGTTATTAACTTGTTTTGTTCTCTGGGACACGGGGCTCCTTTTCCCACAGCATGGGTTCTTTGGAGCCCAAATGCTCTAGATAATGCCACAGAGAGGGGACCGACTTAACAGCTGTCATCCCTCATTGTGCTGTCAATCACACTCTTGTATGTGAACATTCGAGAATTAGCTCCATAATTCTCTGTCGTGCCCCTGACACGGCTTAGTAGCCTACCTTAACACGAAAAATGTACACACACACACACACACATAGGGACGCACACACATAGACTGAGACACAAACATAAAGAAACAAGCATGGACTGAGACACAACAGACATGCGTACACACACACACACACACACACACACACACACACACACACACACACACACACACACACACACACACACACACACACACACACACACACACACACACACACACACACACACACACACACAGACAGACAGACAGACAGACAGACACAGAGAGACACATACATACACACATTTGAAGGTGGGAAGGAGAGTTGGAAGCCATCACAGGGCAGGTATTCCAGGGGTACTTACCCACAGAGCGGTGGATACATGTGTGCTGGTTGTCACTGAGGAAGAAGCCCTCTTTGCAGCGGCACTCATAACTCCCCATGGTGTTGACACATGTATACTGGCACCCTCCATTGTTGAAGACACACTCGTCCACATCTGCAGGCAGAGCCAGGACATGACTTCTCAGAACAATGAAATAACTGGATGATTGTCAGACACTCAATACATCAAATGTTGTTTACCTTGTAGTCTGAAATGTATCTTACCTAGACAATTATGTCCATCGTGCGCTAAATTGAATCCATCATGGCAAGTGCAACGATAATTGCCTGGTATGTTGTTACATTCGTGTACACAGCCACCATTGTACTCGATATCGCATTCATCAATGTCTAAAAGGGAGTCAAATCGAGATTGATGAATGTTTGCCATTTGAGCGGAAAAGGGTCCTTTCAAACAATGGGCCACATCATTTAAATAAAAAGTAATGCATTATGCCAAGATTTATGATATATAATCAAAATTTCATTGAAACTTGTCTTGGTAATCCATGGAACTCTTGGTCCAAAGAATTCAAATATGTCTCATATGATCCCAATACAAACATGAGTGATGAAAGAAACAAGGAATTACAGAAGAGATAATATCCTTCACAATGTTTACCGTCGCCTTTAAAGCCTACTTTACACGTGCACTTGTAAGAGGCTTGAGTATTTTGACAAATAGCATCAATGTGACAGCCATCACTTCCTTCTGCGCATGGATCCGGGGTTGAAATCCACATTATGGCATAAAATGTTACCAGAACAACATTTCGTTATGAATCTCAAAAATCTGTATTTTAGTCATGTACATTATGATTGTGGGATTAACGTGCTCCTCATTAAATCCCCAATATTCAATTCAACACTGAATAATTTCCGTTATATTGGTAAAAGTCTAATTCACCAGGTTCTGAGTACTAAAGTTAACAAAACATTGATCCGATTGAACCTGATCAATTATTCCCAAAAGTATTAAAGTTAAGAAAAAATACAAGTCAGGACCCATTCCTTATCATCTGTACATTTGTTATTCCTTTTACCTGAAAACAAGTTAGTAGGTAGGTTAAAATGTAGGACTTCATTAAAAAAGCAAACAAACAAAAGAGATTCATCAAGTTCCAATCCCTACAATTGAAGCCAATACTAAGTGGGTAAACTATAATAATGTAAACAAAATAAAGTCTGCCAAGTAGTTGGAAACTATACATCCTCAGAAAACAACAACATGGGCGCAAACACTCTTATACAGCGTGCGTAAAAACGGTCTTTGAAACTCATAAAACGTACCTGGGTTCTCTAGAAGAGCTCCGCTTTGGCGAGTATTTAACAAGAGCAAAAACAAACAAAAGTCTCTTGCAATACAAATAGCTCCCATGGTGATATGATCCAAGTTTAGAGGTGTCCTTAAAAGGACGCGTTTGCTCTGAAGTCTTGACCAAGTGTCCGCCTCATTTTCATTCTAGCCTGTCAGTCGGCTTCACGAGTGGCTCTGGAAAGAGAAAGGAGTGTGTGTGTGTGTGTGTGTGTGTGTGTGTGTGTGTGTGTGTGTGTGTGTGTGTGTGTGTGTGTGTGTGTGTGTGTGTGTGAGAGAGAGTGTGTGTCTGAGTGAGTGAGATGGAGAGAGATAGTGTCTGTTTTATTTTTAAACTTTTGTGAGTGTAATGTTTACTGTTGATTTCTGATTGTTTATTTCACTTTTGTTTATTATCTATTACACTTGGTTTGGCAATGTAAAAATGTTTCCTATGCCAATAAAGCCCTTTAATTGAATTTAGAGAGAGAGGGAGCAGGGAGAGAGAGACTACTGAAAACAGAAGCAATTGAGAATATTAGATAAGGCTGTATAGCTGATTTTATAACCATAAACCTATAGCCTACAGTATTTTATGTAGGCCTAGGAAATGTGTCTCTCGTCTGGCTGGACGAAAAGAGCGGTTCCCAAAATATTCCATAAAAGCCTGACTTTGTAAAATAAGTTTAACTCCGCAAATCTGCACCGTGTCCTGTTCTATGTTCTTTTTAATCCTCCTGTTGTATAAATCGGGCAACTCTGAATGCCAAATCCTCGAAATAATGGTGGCCATAAATTATCCCATTGTATTTCACACTTGACTGCTCCATACTTGTGTAGAGTCTTTGTCGGCGATTAAAGTGCCATCCTTTGAAATCCGTATGTTTTGTGGAAATAGGAGCGCACGCACAGCTGCGTTGAAGCGCGCTCCTCTGTATCCAAGTGAATATAATTTAATTTAAGATCTAGGCCTAGCCTTTTGCAGCGTTCAAGTCGTGTTGGAAACTCGGGAACTGCAAGTTAAAATGAATGTAAGTTATTTGCGCAGAGCTTACTGTTGGTTGATAATGCGATACTTCTCATGTGGGAAACTATGGTATCATCTTTCTACAACGAGTATGACGCGTTCACTTGCTAGTCGGAACAAGGAACCTCCCGAGTTAAAATTAACGTAAATTATTTCAAATGAACGTAAATGACATGCTTAGAGCTTACTATTGGTTGATTGTGATAGTCCCCAAGTGGGAAACTCGGGATCATCCTTATTCAACGAGTAAGCAAGTCTTACATTTCCGAGTTCTTTCTAGCAAGTAAACGTGGCTTAAGCAAGTCGGATATTTTCCGAGATTCCGACCTGAGATGAACGGGACATTGACTTGGCAATCGACATTGGAAGATGGATTTATGCCGCACTCATGTCATGTCGGAATATCGGGACCTCTGAGTTAAAATGAAAGTAAATTATTTGCGTGGAGCTTCGTATTAATTCATTCTGGTACCTTCTGCCTAGGTTAGCATGACGTGAATACGGCTTTATATTGAAGAAGCCTTCATGCGAGCTACTTCATGCGCCTTTGAAAATTAGAGGTTTGGGCAACAGACATTCTATGCCTCGTTGGCCTACCTGTGATCATTGATTCTGCGCACTGCTCCCCTGTGTGAGGCGCTAGGCGTACATTCACAAGAAGGGTTGGCATTTGTCAGATATGTCACTACCTAAAAGTACGGGCGACGAAATTAAAATACTGTAGTTGAGCTATTATACTGAACTAGTGAAAAAAGGCGGCCAAGTGCAACTCATAAAATGCATTATTCATTGCTTTAATATAAACCAACACTCTCTCCAATCTCTACGATGATTAAACAACGTGTTACGGTTTGAGTACCATCTAGCGGTTGAAATGAGATCACGCAGGCCCAAAAAGGATATTTTATGTTTTATTACAAGACAGAACTAATGTAGTTGTGGAGATACAGAATAACAATATAGCCAAAAACAAAATAAAATCGAAAGAAGTGCACAGAATGAAAATGACTTGAAGGTCCTAACGGTTCAATTAACAGCATCAGTTTTACAAATGGATTTGAAATAAATAAATATTAAATGACATTACAGATTGAATTTCATGATGTAAAAGGAATGTTCATTCTTATCAAGCACACATGATCAAATGTGCCATGCAAACGCCAATAAAATAGGCATTTCACTATATACAAAAACAGTTTAGAATTTCCATCTTGATAAAAGAAAGCAGCAGCTCTCCTTTTAATGACATTATTTAAGAATCACAGAAAGATTTTCAACACTCAACTAACCTGCTACACAAAAGTAACTGTTTTGAAAACCAAGGTTATACAGTATATTGACACAAACCATTCTACTGATTTAGTTCAGTTATAGCAAATAAATAACTTTGCACAACAGGACACCCTGTCTACTAGCCAGGTGCCAGATCTGTTTGTGCTCTTGCAAACTCCACTGATATCATTGTCAAGCCATACAATGTTTGGCATGACAATGAGTAACAAGTTGGCATGACAGAACAGACAGACTGGCACTCAGGCTACCTGTCTGCATGTCTGACAACAAACTGATAATAATTCATGTCACTTACTGCAAAACTGTGCATTATTTAACAGAGGTACACATCTGATTGGTTTGACTCGACCACTGACCAGAAATGTATAGAAAACAAACCAGAAACGCATGTTGTAGCTTGAGGCAAAGCCACATCATAATTATGAAATATCGATTTAAAACAATGAAAAGCTGAAAAAACAATTTTGCTAAGAGGCGGAGATGGACTTACAAACGTTGCCCCTTTAACATTTTGGTAATTTCTCACATTCAAAATGTCTGCATAGTCTCAGCTTTGATTTGATTCTGTAAAATATAAAATACACGTTCAATAACAGAATAACAACATGCCAACAAACACAGAACATTAAGTGTGTAAGTACTGCTTTTGCCTTCAACTCATCTCATAGGACAAAGATATGGGTGGTATTCAGCAGGCACAAAACTGTGTTACTGCTAGAAGTTGTCCAACACCACATAGCTAATTTTCATAATTGGTTGCAAAAGCTTTGCTGCATTGTGCCTTACCGAACACAACCCCCCTGAAGCGTTGTGACAAACTTGGGGATTAAGCTAGCCACTTATTGGCCAATTAATAAGTTACAAGTGATGCCATAAAAGAATGCCTCAATCTAAATATTACCACATCTGTACACATTTAGTGATTTAAAAATATGAGTTTTCAATCCTGTAATTTAAAATAGTTCTCATAGCCAAAACACTCCCAAGTGTATATACAAGAACACTTCAACATATGGTTATAAAAATGTGCATTTTCAGCTCATGGAAGACTACAAATAAATAATTGCTGGTTTTCATTCCAAGACAGAGATGAGTTCTGCATGCTTGGTCTAACTCAATCTATCGTGATTCACTTGCATGTAATTGCTGGAAAAGCAATGGATAAGCTCATGTTACAGAGTGTTTACTCATCTGACAACGTACAATACTACTCAGTGCTTGCCAAACCATGCATGTATACATTTAAAAGGCCATTCATACTGTATAAATTCACTGAAGACCCCTAAATACTCTTAGCCCATAACCCTTTATATATTAAGATGCTATAAATCAAATTAAATCTGCTTGAGTGTCAGGGGAACACAAGTATAAGATTTTTTTTTTTTTTTTTTTTTTTTTTAATGTCCATGCCATAAACGCAAATAAGCTGGTTTTAGAAATCTAGCTGGTGGAGTCTTGCATATCAGCACAAGAATACTTCATTGACAATTAGACAGCTGTATAAAAATAAAAAAAACATTAAAAAAAACAGGTCTAGATGCTGGCAAAAATAACATAATATATACAAATGCTGGGAACCGTAACACAGAAAAGAAGCTTTAAATGTTGCAAACCAAATTAATCAGACCTGAATAGTGTGCCCTTCAAGGCCAAATAGAATTCTGCCTCATCCTATAAATAGTACAACTAATGCATTTATAAAAACAATTTTTGGTTATTTTTAGTTTTCTTTAAAAAAAAGACAAGAAAATGAATTATATGTTAAAAATAACAAATACACATATCAAAGCAAAAATAGGAAAATCATTTAGCCATCTAAATGCACAGTGAACTAATAGGGAATGGTTTTGGGGGGTAGTCTGCCACTGGAGACAACTTGTAGGGTGTCATGGTCACCCCAAGAGGGTGCTCAAGAGCCATCACCAGTCCTCTTTCAGGGCCTCTGGTAGCGGGAGAGGCGGGGGGTGAATTGCGGGAAGGTGCGTGTCCTGCATGGGAACCAACGTCTCCTGCTTCTTGGAGCTGCAGCAGGGCTTGAAGAGACGTGGGTCAATCATCACCTCACCAAAACGCCCTTTGTATACAATCCCACAGCACACCTTTTGCCTACAGGGAAGAGGATGAAGTATCCATTCAATAGTTTGTCCAAAAAGCAAATCATTTTTGCAGAATTGTCAGATAAATTACAGTACTAAATGAAATTTTGATTTTCCAGACAGACTTCAATTTCATATACTTCATTGAGATACCTTTTCCAGTAAGAACGGTCCAGGAAGGAAAAGACAGAAGGAGTGGGGCGCCTCTGTTTGGACTCAATGTCTGAGCCGTCATCTGACTCGTAGCTGGGGGACTGGGATGGAGACATGCTTGAGGTCGTGCTGTGGGCATCAGAGTCTGAAAGGACAAACAGGACCATTTGTGGCGGCATTCTCTCACGGTAAATGTTTGAGGCAACATCTGCATGTCTACCTGGATCCTCCAAGTAGGGCCTAGTGACTAAAGTGAAACAAAGACTCACGCAGTAAAACTCAGTGGTTTAAAAATGTTGAAGGTGTAGATATTCTATAATTTTGTTGATTTAACAAGTGACCTACGTTGTCTTTTGAATTTGTGAAGCCTCTTCAGTTTGCTTTTCTTCTTCCCATCACTGTTCTTCATCTTCTTGGGTTTGGTTAGCTTGAAGCCAGGCCCAGCTCTTGCATCCACAACCTAATGTCATATAATACATGTCAATCACTCAACTTCCACACAGCATCAATTACATGAAAAATCACAGTGAATCCTCATTGAACAAAAATAACAAGATGGTGCATACATGGTTCCAGTTCTTCTTAGAGCCTTTTGGGAGTTTTTTCCATCTTTTTACTAACAGCACACAGGCATTGCAGATGTCTCCCACACGATCCTCTGACAACCTTGATAAATAATCAAGGAAATGAAAACAAAAACACCTCAAGCAAATCAGTAAACGTCTTTACATAACAGACAGAAACTTAACTTATATATGAAATCATATTCTGAAGCACTGCAAAGTTAACATCGTTGTCCTTCAGACAGCAAAAAAACTAAATCAGTCCTAGACTAGTTACTAATATCTTCCCAATTCAATCTGTTGACCATCACTTGTTTAACCTTTTATGGCATACAATCACTGGGACAAAAATTGGTGCAAACTCTGCAATAACATGAATTAGAATATACAATACAGAAATAAAAGTGTGTAGTGTTTAATACTCCATAAAAAGGAAGTATTTGATGAATGCAATGTTATCATTAACACTTAAAGCTTACCCAAAACATAGCCTGAAGGTTTCTTCATATCTGCTGCTGTCAGTAAAGCGTGAACTGGAGGACTTGGTCTTGCAAATGCAACATCCTTCATGGCTGCGATATATTTTAGACTTGTGAAAACCAAACATGATGATCAATGGGAAACCTACAGAGAAATAACAAATAGATTACCAAAGGAATGCCATCCATTGAATGCAGAATAGTAATAGCACTGTAACGTTACTGCTGTAAAGCGTTCCCCTGGTGGAAAGGGGCGGGTCACCACATGTGGTCAAAACATTGAGTTAGTTCCATTTAGAAGCCTTATTCTACAATTTCAGCTATCAATAACTTCGCGCGGAGACAGGCTCTCTCATATTTATTGACGATTAACCTATTTTAACTACACAAAATTTGCTATACGAAGCACGCACACAAAAAAAAAAAAACTTTCCTTTCTGCATTTAGATACACCTTTTATCAATCTTGCAAGCTACTATACCGATTAATGACAACCACTTAGCCACCGTGTTAACTTATATCTAGCTAGACGTCCCCGTTAGTATGCACACACAATTAATGTTGTAGGCAACGACTCCCATCTCGCTTTTTTGTTTTCTGACTGGAGGATAGTATTTTTAAACAAAGCTCGCGGGACAGGAACCAAAGGATGAAATTGGTTGAATGTTTTTTGAGCACAGACTCACACAACTAAATCTACCCAGTTTTGCAAGCTAGCTATTCAATTTAGTAGATTACAATACACCAAGGGTACATTGCCACTTGCAAGCAATCCACCAAAATAGAATGGCAGCATCTGGCAACCGCTAGTAATGACGCCATCGCTAGCTAACTTGGCTACTACAAATACTCTACAAATTAGAACAGTGGGTCGTTGGTAATAAATTAACTATGCTTTTCTTACTGCAATTTTGATCGTTTATCTGTGTTTAGAACTGATATGTTTTTGTCAGGAAAGTGATTCTCAGTTACTTGGGGAATCCGAAACAAAAAGCGGGGAAGGAAAACTCCTTCCAGTGAAGAAACAAAAAGCGGACGAAGTCATTAAAAAAAATGCGGCACAAAAAAGTGAATTGAGCAACACTGGCTTGTTTTATAATTTCAAATGAAATTGTTGTTGTAAGATTTAACACGCACAATAATTGATATCGTTTCCTTCCCTTTAAATTCAAACGTTCGCCCGCTGAGAGCGCCAAATAGCAATCTGACTATTGTTGTTAGTTAGCCTGCTAACGTTAGCTAGCTACCACGCCACGCTCCATATCCATGCTCTCCCATTGTTACAAGGACCCCCGTGCAGATATAGCTCGCACGCGACAGACTAAAATGAAATGTAAGATCTGTAAAACATTAGCATTTACGTTAATTTCTAAATGCAAATGATGTAAAAAAAATAACAGTGGACTTACCGAACAAAAACTTTGAATCTTCGCCGTCGTCTTTTTACACACTGCGCATGCCTTACTACTACTGCTGCATACAGCTGGGTATTAAAATGACATTAGCATTAAAAAAAACATGATAATAAAGCGTTCCATCGTAGAAACACCATATTAGGAGTGTAACATGTCCGCTTGAACAGAAGTTCAGCCAATTGGAGCACACTATGCATGGTATTTAACAATATAGGATTCTGGGAGTAGTAGTGAGTATGGAAATTATTTCCGTCTAATCCTATGTATTCAACACCTCACTAGACTCCATGTCCCAGCAAGCATCGTATCAGCAACGTATGAATGGACAAGAAAAAACAAGTATTTGAAATGGCGCGAATGAGTTTGTTTACATTTTAAAACCAGCATTTGTTGTTGTTACAAGTGTTGTTATCAGTGTTTGATTTCTCTGCTTGGTAAAGTTATATTCTTTTTGCTCTACAGTTCATATGGAAAATATATGGGGGCATATACAATACCATCAATAACCATATAGCAATTTATAGTGACACCATCCATATTACTGCATTTCTGTAATTTTATTCTTTATTTGTTTTTTTACACTGTACACATTTCCTCACTTAGTAAACACTACATTATACGGCTATGTCAAATGTACAACAGTATTGAAAAACAAAAATATATCTCCCAAGATGCGATTGCATTTTGATTGTACATGGAATAGTACAACCAACACAATCCAGACATTGGCACAGGAAAGACATCCTTCACACCTACTTCTATCAAACTGCTATTGTTATTCATCATCAGTAAGAAAAATGGAGGAGGTCCAATGATTCTCATCTAGATCTTGGGTAGATTTTTTTTGTGTGATGTGGATTATATTGCATAGCAGAAACGCCAACAGTTCAGAGGAGAATCGTTTGCTCTATTTTGAATCTGGCCTTTTATAGCAACCATATGTACCACTCATTATTAATTTAACTTGCAATCAGCTCATTCAATTCTCACTACTGAACAGACATGTTGTAAACCTGCCAGGAATGGGCAGAACAGGTGTGGAATAATGAGAAGTTGTTGGAAAGAAGGATGCACTGGTTAGAGGTATTTACACGAAGGCTGTCATTTTATAAATGACTCACTTTCTACCAAGCCATGGTTATGATGAGTACTGTACTGTTGAAGAGTTGTGTGTCAAGTGTGAAGCACTGACATGGCCGTATGGTGATACTTCTCCAACTGAATACATATTGTGCATCACTAGCATATGTAACAGTATAACTTTAAACCGTCCCCTCGCCCCGACACGGGCGCGAACCAGGGACCTTCTGCACACATCAACAACAGTCACCCACGAAGCGTCGTTACCCATCGCTCCACAAAAGCCGCGGCCCTTGCAGAGCAAGGATGCAACACTACTTCTAGGTTTCAGAGCAAGTGACGTAACTGATTGAAACGCTATTAGCGCGTACCCGCTAACTAGCTAGCCATTTCACATCCGTTACACTCACCCCCCTTTCAACCTCCTCCTTTTCCGCAGCAACCAGTGATCCGGGTCAACAGCATCAATGTAACAGTTTAACTTTACGGCGTCCCCTCGCCCCAACACGGGCGCGAACCAGGGACCCTCTGCACACATCAACAACAGTCACCCACGAAGCATCGTTACCCATCGCTCCACAAAAGCCGCGGCCCTTGCAGAGCAAGGGGCAACACTACTTCTAGGTTTCAGAGCAAGTGACGTAACTGATTGAAATGCTATTAGCGCGTACCCGCTAACTAGCTAGCCATTTCACATCCGTTACACATACGCTACATTATCTTATTCAGGAGCCTCTTCTTAGGCCAAGTTATCCATATAAAATAGTTGCATCCTACGGTACTTCCAGGGGGATTGATCCAAACTTACCCACTGTCATATTGATGTAGGTGAATCAGTTTCCCACCCTACACAAACATCTATACCATGTCATATTCATACTTATAAAGCATACTTCTGCATCATTTGCTTCAAGCTCTGCATTATGACAGTTAGAATTAGAACAGAGCAAGCAACTTGACAGACATATCAAAATAATACTGTTCTTCTCCGAAAATATATTAACAGTTTTTGTTCCTTGTTTTCCTTTTTAGAATATAGCCGTTGTCAGCAGTTCACAATAACAATGAAAATATTTAGCTTTCAATAAAGTAGTATACAACAGGTGGGTTATCTTCTTCAACAAAGTGAAAGTCACGGATCGTAATAGAAAACATATTCTTAACGTCTAACAGCAACATTGTTGAGGATAAAAATAACAACACATTTTGAAAGGCTCATTGCACTTAATATATGGCAAATGTAACAGTAGCTTTAATATAAGCCAGAAATCGTCCCTTAATTGTTCAAGTCTCTTTCTGCATAAAAAGGTTTAATTGTTCTTTAGTGGTCCCTAACAGTCTTCCTTAGTCAGGTCCAATTGGTGTGAACGAAGGAGGGCCTAGATACCGATCCCTTTGACAAGTGAAGCTTCTAGGGTAATGTTGAACTCCTGCAAAGTCTGTAGCACTCTGATCAGAGAATTTACCAATGAGCGGTCCTTTATCAGTGCTGTGTCTTCGTACATTTGCACTGTGATTGGACAGTCTGCGAGGAGAGCGATCCAGTGGTGTAACAAATGGTCCCTAGGAAGAGCAGAGAGAAACAGGAAGTTTACCAGACTGACTTCAGGGAACTTTTTTAGTAAATCCTCATACCTGCTAAAAGACAGGATAGGAAGGGCTCAAGCTTGGTTATGACTGAGGCATTATTTACGTTGCATTTAGGCATGTCTGGTCTCGCTATGTGCCACTTAAAAATATTTTTGACAAAGAACAAAGAGAAGGTATTTCATTAAAGTGTCAGGTGCATTTGAGCTACCAAGCCCTGTTATGCCACAAAGGGTTGAGAGAGAAAGAGGAAGTCTGTGGTGTCATAATTAGTAGGATATATACTGTATGTTTTGAACTAGTGTGTGGAAGCTTAAAGTGGGATTATAAACTGGGTGGTTCAAGCCCTGAATGCTGATTGGCTGACAGCAGTGGTATATCAGACCGTATACAACGGTTATGACAGAACATTTATTTTTACTGCTCTAATTACGTCGCTAACCAGTTCATAATAGCAATAAGGCACCTCGGGAGTTTGTGGTATATGGCCAATATACCATGGCTAAGAGCTGTATCCTGAGTGGCAAAGCCGTCTAAGGCACTGCATCTCAGTGCAAGAGGTGTCACTATAGTCCCTGGTTCTAATCCAGGCTGTATCACATCTGGCTGTGATTGGGAGTCCTATATGGCAGCGCGCAATTGGCCCAGCGTCGTCTTGTGTAGGCCATCATTGTAAATAAGAGTTTGTTCTTAACTGACTTGCATAGTTAAATAAATGTTAAATAAAATATCTGGGCGCTTTGCGATGTGCATAAAAACAGCCCTTAGCTGTGGTATATTGGCCATATGCCTTATTGCTTAACTATACAACCATAAAAATAATTGTATTTCTATGTATACAACCTCCACACATACTCATACAATGCCCAACAGGATAGGCAGACACACAGTGTGAGGGATAATGACTGAAGCAGCAGGAGGTGGGGAGGGATCCCCCTAGCACTACAAAAGAGGCCAAAGCCTCCCACTCTGTTATTTTACCTTTATTTAACTAGCCAAGTCAGTTAAGAACAAATTCGTATTTACAATGACAGCCTAGGGACAGTGGGTTAACAGCCTTGTTCAGGGGCAGAACAACCGATTTTTACCTTGTCAGCTCGTGGATTCGATCTAGCAACCTTTCATATACTGGCCCAACACTCTAACCACTAAGCTACCTGCCGTTATCACAGTGATAAATGCTGTGCTGCTATTAGGGTTGAACATTTTGGGGAATATTCAGAGGTGGAAACTTTCCGTGGGAATTAACGGGAATATATGGGAATTAATGGGAATATATAGGTATTAACTGAAATATATGCAAATTAATATTAATACCATTTAAATGTAATGTTTTTTGCATTGGATATATTTACCATATCATATGGAGACAGAAACATATACCTTGACCTTATCATAAGTAGACATAATTTAAAATGATTAAATCCTTCCAATAGAAATAAAAAAACAATTTAGTTACGAATTGAAATTTAATTAAATGAGTTGACTCTTCACATGGGATGATTTCACTGAACAACAAAAGAAAGGGAATATTGAATGATCCCCACTGATCCATCGCATCTCCCAAAAACGTTTTCAACATACATCTGTAAAATGATAGTCTAGAAACCAAAGCTTGGTTGTCTTCCTCTCAGGCTTCCATGTCTTCTCCCTGGACCTCCTCAATGTCTACTTCTTGAACATCAGACACTGAGGCCTCATCTTCACTGCCACTTTCCAACCTTGTTGAGGATGGCTCGTTGTCAGGCTCAAAAAGCCACACATTTGCCCAGATGGCCAGAAATTTTTCAACCGTTGTATTGGTCAGCCTGTTGCATGCTTTAGTGTGTGTGTTGCCAAAGAAGGACCAGTTGCGCTCTAAGGCAGCTGATGTTGGTGGGATTTGGAGGATGATGGAGGCAACAGGGGAAAGAGTCTCAGATCCACAAAGTCCCTTCCACCAGGTGGCTGATGAGATATGTTGGCACGACTGCCATATTGCATCTCCATCCCAAAGCTCTTGCTTGGAAGTGTACTTCGCCAGACTGCCAAGAACCTTGCCCTCATCCAGGCCAAGGTGGCGAGACACGGTAGTGATGACACCATAGGCCTTGTTGATCTCTGCACAAGACAGTATGGGCTTCAGGCAGAAGTCTTCACACTTTTTGATGTATTTCAGAACTGCAGTTTCCTCTGCTTGGAGCAACAGTGAAATGGGCAGGGCAGTACTGATTTCTACTCTTACATCTGCAAGCAGAGTCTGAACATGATGGGGTTATCCATATAGGCAGACTGTGATATGGCCATTTCCAGGAGACTGTCAAACATGATGACAACACCACCCAAATGGGTGTTGCTGGGTAGCTTCAATGTGGTGCTCTTATTCTTCTCACTTTGCTTGGTGAGGTAGATTGCTGCTATAACTTGATGACCCTTCACATACCTAACCATTTCCTTGACTCTCTTATAGAGTATCTATTGTTTTTAGTGCCATGATGTCCATGAGGAGCAGATTCAATGCATGAGCAGCACAGCCAATGGGTGTGAAGTGAGGGTAGGACTCCTCCACCTTAGACCAAGCAGCCTTCATATTCGCAGCATTGTCTGTCACCAGTGCAAATACCTTCTGTGGTCCAAGGTCATTGATGACTGCCTTCAGCTCATCTGCAATGTAGAGACCGGTGTGTCTGTTGTCCCTTGTGTCTGTGCTCTTGTAGAATACTGGTTGAGGGGTAGAGATGATGTAGTTAATTATTCCCTGCCCACGAACATTCAACCACCCATCAGAGATGATTGCAATACAGTCTGCTTTCTCTATGATTTGCTTGACCTTCACTTGAACTCTGTTGAACTCTGCGTCCAGCAAATTAGTAGATAAAGCATGTCTGGTTGGAGGTGTGTATGCTGGGCGAAGAACATTCAGAAATCTCTTCCAATACACATTACCTGTGAGCATCAGAAGTGAACCAGTTGCATACACAGCTCGAGCAAGACATTCATCAGCATTTCTCTGACTACGTTCCTCCATTGAGTCAAAAAAACTTCTGATTCCAGGAGAACCATGAGCTGTTGCTATCAATAAGGTGTCTGATTCATCATTTTCACCTCGAATAGAAGTAGAGGGACTTTTGTCAGAGGTTCTTTGTTGTGAGCGCTGAGGGAACTTTATGCACTTGGCCAGATGATTCTGCATCTTTGTTGCATTCTTCCCATTTGATTTGGAACAATATTTGCAAATGTACACAGCTTTTGCTTCCACATTAGCTGCAGTGAAATGTCTCCACACATCAGTGGCATTTTCCTGTAAAGATGAGAAAAAAATGAGTAAAAAACAAATACAATTCCATGTACAGATAAATAGTGAAGCAGTTAGATTAAACAACTCCTTTGTAAGATACATTGAAAAAAATGAAGCATGTATGGAAACAGGTGAAATAACACTCCTCAGTTAGCAGGCTCAAGGAAGCTAAAACCCACATGGTAGCAAAAACGAACTAGCAGAAATTCTTAACAGGTTAGAAATGATTTAAACACACTTTGATATAGGCTACTATTTACTAGTTAACCAAAATTCATGTATGTCATATAAAATATATTCATCCCATCCAGTATTGTAATCAAAACTTACCAGATAGCATGTAGTCCTTGGCTCAGACAGTGTAGTAGTGTGGGCTCAATAGCATCTCATTAGTGTGCAAGATCATGAGAATCAGCTGTACATGTGTTGGAAGAGTGCACTGCACATGTGATGGAAGAATGCACTGTGCATGCAGAGGGTTGCAATTCCATTGAATTGGAGATAGCTTAACCAAAATATGCTACAAGACCTAGAATTGCCTTGTGTATCCCACAACAAAGGTTCACTGTTATAAGCTAACTTTTTTAAATGAATTTAAGCAAAATTCCCCAAATTCCAGGGCTTAACTTCCCATGGAAAATTTCCCGGAAAGTTTCCGACCCTTTACAACCCTAGCTGCTATTAGAGAGATAATGAAAACACCTCTCTTTCAGTTGAATTGAAGATGTCTTGTAAAACATCTCAAACAATCTAATTTGCCCTTTTGACCAGGACATTTAGTGCTGTACAAAGAATTCCCATTCAAATGTTCCTGATGATAGCTGTTGTTCTGAGTGTGTTTGTGAGGCTACAGAGGAGATATTACCTGGCACCCAGACACACCAGCATCTGGAACTTCCCATCCTTGCCTATGTTCCTAGATGTGCTGTTGATGGCCCGCATAAAGCGGCAGAAGTGGCGTACTCTGGTTTGCCAGTTCTCATCTGGAGTCACCTCCCTCTGCTCAGCACTCTCAAAGTACACTTGTGACTTTTCTATAAGGAGAAATCACAGACAAAAGACATTGATAAGAGAAACCTCATCCATTAGCATGGCATGGAAGATACTGTATAGTGTACACTGTATATTCAGGTGTAATGGTCGTGTTTTGGAGGCTTTACCTAAGAAGTCCCAGATGAAGACATTCTTAAAGAGGCGTGGGGATTTGAAGCCATGCTGGAACACCTGCTCTAAAGCCCAGACTAGACCATACTCCCCACACAGCAGAAGGGTCAGACTGCCCCTCTATAGAAAAACAGACAGGGAAAGAAAAAGAGTGACTAATGTTGTCTCTTTTCAAAGTACCCTGGTCCAACACATCAATTGTGGCCATATGAAAGTGTTCATTTGGAACACATGTGAGTGAAACTATGATCAGTGTTGCCTGCAGTGTACAGACAGTGTACAGGTTGAGGACCCACTGTCTCCTTCACTGTGATGAATAATAGACAATGTGGTGGGGGGTTGTGTCTCTCACCTCCTTCTCTGGCTTGTGGAAGTGCTTCACTATCCCATTGATGGCCTCTCCCACTCCCTCTTGGATCTGACCAGTGTTCAACTCTGGATGATTGCAAAGAGTAAGAAAAAATCAGTCCATGCCAGCAGACACAAGACCCTCAAAAGTTATCTAAAGGCATGGACACACCGGTAGCATTTGCCAGCCGAGAGTACTTAGCACCTCTTAACAGTGTGCCGGCCATAATTTGCAAACCGAGTGCAAACCGATTCTACATGTAGAATCGCGCTGAATGTTTTTCAGTCAAACATCCACCAGAGACCAGAGTGAGGGTGGTCCCTAAAACACACCACGGTGAAAAAACTGCAGACAAACAGGAGATCAACATTTGGTGCTGTGTGTGTAGTCCCTTGATGAAGATTATTGGCTATTATTGATGACGATTTTTGCAGTGTATTTGAATGGTCACTCACTTGGTTTGCTGTTTGGTGAGATGGTGACAAACCTCCTCATCATCCCAGGGGACTGCTGCATGGGGGGCGTACGACACATTCTGTCCTCGTTCTCTGAGTTTGGTGTCACTAGCTCTCCCACCAGGACCCTCTCCAGACTGCCATCGTCCACCCCCTTCCCCAGCCACCGGCCACACGGGAACCTACGCACACACACGAAAATATAACAGTTAGCCAAAGCTTCAACGGGGTCTTTCTTGAGTAGATGCTACTGAAATCTCTAGCATAAGGCAGCTGCTACCAAATATTTCACTCACTTGTAAGCATGACCTGTGATCTCATTCCGGACCATAACATACTCCACAAGCCACTTGGCGTAAAGACCTGAGTTATCATGGCCCATCTGCACTGTGGTCAGCTTGCCTAGGTTCTGGCACTGCGACAGAAGGCAAAAGGCAAAAGTCATGTTAAGGTGAATATATATTGATATTATTATCAAAATACCAGGAATATTCAATCTTGAGGGGAGCACCAACCTCAAAGGTGATCTCCTGAGTGTGCTTGGGGACCTGGAGCACCCCGGTCTCAGCCAGCTCCCCAGACACACACACCCAGGGGTTGGCTGTGAACATGGAGCCTCCTAGTTTCTTACTGGGAATCACCAGCACATGGTATGGGATCACTGTGGGACAGAGAAGAGAGGGAAACCTGAAATCACTCAGTCAAGTACAATATGTTAGCAGGTAGCCTAGTGGTTCGAGTGGGCCGGTAACCGAAAGGTTGCTAGATCAAATCCCTGAGCTGACAAGGTAAAAATATGTTGTTCTGCCCCTGAATAAGGCAGTTAACCCACTGTTCCTAGGCCGTCATTATAAATAAGAATTTGTTCTTAACTGACTTGCCTAGTTAAATAAAATGGTCACAAAAAGAGCTACCTCTGTCTTCAATATATTTCTCAGTAAGCATCTCAAATCCAGGAAAACAGTTTAGTCAGGAAATAAGTCCAATTCATCTATTACTCTAATCTAATTTCCTGGCACTCACTGATGGTGGTGAAGACATTGGTGAAACAGAAGTAGTCCACAGCGTTGAAGGAGAGGAGGTGGTACAGGAACTGCTCTTTCTCATCGTCACAGCGCAGAAAAGCATAACGCTTGTATAGTTTCCTACAAAAGCAACAAAAAAATTCACTAAAACAAATCAGTTTAGCATTTCACATGATGTAATGATTATAGATTGAACAATAACAGTGTGAAGCCTAAAAGGCTGAATCAGTAGCTGATGAATGTGATTTCCTTGATAAACAACTGGAGAATGGTAATGGAACGGTCACAATGCAATACCTCCATAATGAATCAGCCTGAACGTGACCCACTTCACCACCATCTCATCAATTATAAAAAACATTGTAAATGTTTAATAGGTGATTGTACTATGACGTTTGGATCTGTCAAAAGAGCTCATATATTATACACGCATAGTTTTCAGACATCAGGTTGATTCATGTGTATGAGACTGAGTGGGACATTCCAATATAAATTAGTGAGGATTTATAAGGAGACTGACTTAAAGGGAATGGGGTATTATCCCAATTACTGAAGCAGAGGCTCTTACAAAAATTACACATTTTGTGTTTAGCTTGATTTGCCAGTTGTATACTAGTGTAACGGATGTGAAATGGCTAGCTAGTTAGCGGTGGTGTGCGCTAATAGCGATTCAATCGGTTACGTCACTCGCTTTGAGACCTTGAAGTAGTGGTTCCCCTTGCTCTGCAAGGGCCGCGGCTTTTGTGGAGCGATGGGTAACGATGCTTCGTGGGTGACTGTTGTTGATGTGTGCAGAGGGTCCCTGGTTCGCGCCCGTGTCGGGGCGAGGGGACGGTCTAAAGTTATACTGTTGCATTGATGCTGTTGACCCGGATCACTGGTTGCTGCGGAAAAGGAGGAGGTCGAAAGGGGGGTGAGTGTAACGGATGTGAAATGGCTAGCTAGTTAGCGGTGGTGCGCGCTAATAGCGATTCAATCGGTTACGTCACTCGCTTTGAGACCTTGAAGTAGTGGTTCCCCTTGCTCTGCAAGGGCCGCGGCTTTTGTGGAGCGATGGGTAACGATGCTTTGTGGGTGACTGTTGTTGATGTGTGCAGAGGGTCCCTGGTTCGCACCCGGGTCGGGGCGAGGGGACGCCATAAAGTTAAACTGTTACACTAGGTCCTTGTTGTTTTGCTCACTTTGTAAGTTCATGGTCAGACAGCAGCTTTTTGAGGTGCCTGGACAGCAGTTTCTTCTCCATGGAGAGCCTCACCCAGGCCCTGGCCTTGCCCACGTCTGTCTTGATCTCCCCAATGTTCTGGATGTGTCTACAGAAGATATAGTACACAGCACAGAGGTCAGAGGAGAAAAACACACACAAATGCACATATACACACATATACAAACAGTCATCCTTTCAGAGATGGTCTATAATGTTGTAGCATTTTTTGCATCCTTTGGCCAAGGTGAGCACGAAACCACAAACCTAATATATGATAAGATGCAAGAGCAGGGACAGTCCCTCTGAACAAGGTGATAGACCTCTGCTGTATGTTATTTTCACCACGGTTCTAGATTCCAGAGCATGCAGGGCTGAGAGGGGATAGCCAGCCCAGCCAGGAAGAAGCCTTGGCCAGCCCCAGACTCCCTGGTGTTTAAGCCAGCCTACCGTCATCGCTCCCAGCCACTATCATGCCCTCTGTGTCCAGACACATTCCCTTCCACTCCACCTCTGCCAGTAAGCACTGCACTGTCTGCGCTATAAGTGCTCCCCATGCATCCCCCCTCCTCTCTCATCCCTCCTTTCCCTCCCCTTCTTCCCTTACTCTCACGAATTAACCCAATTTCCTCCACTCCACTCTGTTCCCCATGGCAACAGAGCAAAATATCAACATTCACAATGCAGATTGTTATTGCATGAATGGTATAGTAAAACAAACAATGGTTATATGCAATCTGCAGACTAACTACAGGAATCCACCTCCTGTAGAAGAGGAATTAGATAAATGTCAAATAATAAAGAGCACAGCAAGGTAAATATGAAATGTTGATATGTAGAATGAAGCAACCTGGTCAACCTTTATTGTCCATTTAAAGTAAAGATACCCAAATATAAATATTTATCAATTAAAATGTGCTCGTATATCAATGTGACAACGCACAAATGAAAAAGCACCAATGGAAAATTATGGATCCTTGGAAAGAAGACATGACATGTTTGTCTGTGCAGACGTGTGATCAGAGTAAACTTCTACAACAGACTACAGCACTGTAACGGCTTTCGTCGGTGGAAGAATGAGAGGACCAAAGCGCAGCGTGGTAAGTGTCCATAATGTTGAATTAAAGACAATAAACTGAACACTTCCAAATACAAAACAACAAATGTGAAAACCGAAACAGTTCTATCTGGTGCAGACACACAAAGACTGAAGACAACCACCCCCAAAACCCAACACAAAACAGGCTACCTAAATATGGTTCCCAATCAGAGACAACACAAAACACCTGCCTCTGATTGAGAACCATATCAGGCCAAACACAGAAATACAAAACTAGACTGCCCACACCAACTCACGCCCTGACCATACTAAATAAAGACACAACAAAGGAAATAAAGGTCAGAACGTGACAAGCACAGCCATGGGTAGGCCGTCATTGTAAATAAGAATTTGTTCTTAACTGACTTGCCGAGCGAAATAAAAAAAATACAATAAAATAAACAACTACCTGAGCCAGAGCACCCTCTCCCTGGCTTGGTCTGCAGGGGGTCTGCAGGGGAATTAGGCTGGAAGTAACATGCTGTCACAAAGATCAACCCAGCTCTCTTTACCACCTCCTTCATACCACACAAGGAATGACATCCTGTATGACTCAACACCACTGGCTGTGTGCACCTTAGACAAGACAGTGGTCTGACTGCCTCCCATAAACTATCGCCAACTTCAGGATTCCTCTCAGCGTGGCTGAGCACTACTGTTGATAAAAGTGTCTGCTAAATGAACTACTGTGGATAAAAGTGTCTGCTAAATGAACTACTGTGGATAAAAGTGTCTGCTTAATGAACTAGTGTGGTTAAAAGTGTCTGCTAAATGAACTAGTGTGGATAAAAGTGTCTGCTAAATGAACTAGTGTGGATAAAAGTGTCTGCTAAATGAACTACTGTGGATAAAAGTGTCTGCTAAATGAACTACTGTGGATAAAAGTGTCTGCTAAATGAACTACTGTGGATAAAAGTGTCTGCTAAATGAACTAGTGTGGTACTGTTTCAGAACAGAGACCCACCTGTTTTGAGCCCCACCTGAGCCCCACAACGCTCTAACCACTAGGCTACCTGCCTCCCCAAATAACACATATGGAATCATGTAGTAACCAAAGAAGTGTTAAACAAATCAAAATGTATTTTAGATTTTAAAATCTTCAAAGTAGCCACCCTTTGCCTTGATGAAAGCTTTGCACACTCTTGGCATTCTCTCAACCAGTTTCACCTGGAATGCTTTTTAAACAGTCTTGAAGGAGTTCACACATATGCTGAGCACTTGTTGGCTGCTTTTCCTTCACTCTGCGGTCCAACTCATCCCAAACAATCTCAACTGGGTTGAGGTCGGGTGATTGTGGAGGCCATCTGATGCAGCACTCCTTCTTGGTCAAATAGCCCTTACAAATCAAATCAAATCTTATTGGTTACATACACATGGTTAGCAGATGTTAATGCGAGTGTAGAGAAATGCTTGTGCTTCTAATTCCGACCATGCAGTAATATCTAACAAGTAATCTAACAATTTCACAACAACTACCTTTTACACACAAGTGTAAAGGAATGAATAAGAATATGTACATATAAATACATGGATGAGCGATGGCCATGCGGCATAGGCAAGATGCAGTAGATGGTATAGAATACAGTATATATATATGAGATGAGTAATGTAGGGTATGTAAACATGATATAAAGTGGCATTGTTTAAAGTGACTAGTGATACATTTATTACATGCAATTTTTAATTATTAAAGTGGCTAGAGATTTGAGTCAGTATGTTGGCAGCAGCCACTCAATGTTAGTGATGGCTGTTTAACAGTCTGATGGCCTTGAGATAGAAGCTGTTTTTCAGTCTCTCGGTCCCAGCTTTGATGCACCTGTACTGACCTCGCCTTCTGGATGATAGCGGGGTGAACAGGCAGTGGCTCGGGTGGTTGTTGTCCTTGATGATCTTTTTGGCCTTCCTGTGACATCGGGTGGTGTAGGTGTCCTGGAGGGCAGGTAGTTTGCCCCCGGTGATGCGTTGTGCAGACCTCACTACCCTCTGGAGAGCCTTACGGTTGTGGGCGGAGTAGTTGCCATACCAGGCGGTGATACAGCCCGACAGGATGCTCTCGATTGTGCATCTGTAAAAGTTTGTGAGTGTTTTTTGTCACAAGCCAAATTTCTTCAGCCTACTGAGGTTGAAGAGGCGCTGTTGTGCCTTCTTCACCATTCTGTCTGTGTGGGTGGACCATTTCAGTTTGTCCGTGATGTGTACGCCGAGGAACTTAAAACTTTCCACCTTCTCCACTACTGTCCCGTCGATGTGGATAGGGGGGTGCTCCCTCTGCTGTTTCCTGAAGTCCCCGATCATCTCCTTTGTTTTGATGACGTTGACTGTGAGGTTCTTTTCCTGACACCACACTCCGAGGGCCCTCACCTCCTCCCTTTAGGCGGTCTTGTCGTTGTTGGTAATCAAGCCTACCACTGTAGTGTCGTCTGCAAACTTGACGATTGAGTTGGAGGTGTGCATGGCCACGCAGTCATGGGTGAACAGGTTGTACAGGAGACGGCTGAGAATGCACCCTTGTGGGGCCCCAGTGTTGAGGATCAGCGGGGTGGAGATGTTGTTTCCTACCCTCACCACCTGGGGGAGGCCCGTCAGAAAGTCCAGGACCCAGTTGCATAGGGCGGGGTCGAGACCCAGGGTTTCGAGCTTAATGACAAGTTTGGAGGGTACTATGGTGTTAAATGCTGAGCTGTAATCGATAAACAACATTCTTACATAGTTATTCCTCTTGTCCAGATGGGCTAGGGCAGTGTGCAGTGTGATTGTGATTGTGTCGTTTGTGGACCTATTGGGGCGGTAAGCAAATTGGAGTGGGTCTAGGGTGTCAGGTAGGGTGGAGGTGATATAATCCTTGACTAGTCTCTCAAAGCACTTCATGATGACGGAAGTGAGTGCTACGGGGCGATAGTCGTTTAGCTCAGTTACCTTAGCTTTCTTGGGAACAGGAACAATGGTGGCCCTCTTGAAGCATGTGGGATCAGCAGACTGGGATATGGATTGATTGAATATGTCCGTAAACACACCAGCCAGCTGGTCTGCGCATGCTCTGAGGACGCGGCTAGGGATGCCGTCTGGGCTGGCAGCCTTGCGAGGGTTAACACGTTTAAATGTTTTACTCACGTTGGCCGCAGTGAAGGAGAATCCGCAGGTTTTGGTAGCGGGCCATGTCAGTGGCACTGTATTGTCCTCAAAGCGAGCAAAGAAGTTGTTTAATTTGTCTGGGAGCAAGACATCGGTGTCCGCGACGGGGCTGGTTTTCTTTTTGTAATCCGTGATTGACTGTAAACCCTGCCACATACGTCTCGTGTCTGAGCCGTTAAATTGCGACTCTACTTTGTCTCTATACTGACGCTTAGCTTGCTTGCTTGCCTTGCGGAGAGAATAGCTACACTGTTTGTATTCGGTCATGTTTCTGGTCGCCTTGCCATGATTAAAAGCAGTGGTTCACGCTTTAAGTTTTGCGCGAATGCTGCTATCAATCCACGGTTTCTGGTTGGGGAAGGTTTGAATAGTCACTGTGGGTACAACATCATCGATGCACTTGCTAATAAACTCGCTCACCAAATCAGCGTATACATCAATGTTGTTGTCTGAGGCTATCCGGAACATATCCGAGTCCACGTGATCGAAGCAATCTTGAAGAGTGGAATCTGATTGGTCGGATCAGCGTTGAACAGACCTGAGCACGGGCATTTCCTGTTTTAGTTTTTGTCTATAGGCTGGGAGCAACAAAATGGGTTCATGGTCAGATTTGCCGAAAGGAGGGCGAGGGAGGGCTTTGTATGCGTTGCGGAAGTTAGAGTAGCAATGATCCAGAATGCTGGCAGCCCGGGTTGCGCATTCGATATGCTGATAAAATTTAGGGTGCCTTGTTTTCAGATTAGCTTTGTTAAAATCCCCAGCTACAATAAATGCAACCTCATGATGTATGGCGCCGACAGAGATGGTCACCTCGCTTCGCATTCTTAGGAAACTTTGCAGTATTTAGTTTTTTTATGTATTATTTCTTACATTGTTACCCCAGGAAATCTTAAGTCTTATTACAACTTACCAACATTACGACCAGGAATACGACTTTCCCCAAGCGGATCCTCTGTTTGGACCACCACCCAGGACAATGGATCGGATCCAAGTAGGTGACCCAAACAACGGTGCCGCAGAAGGGGCAGACGGAGCGGTCTTCTGGTCAGGCTCCGTAGACGGGCACATCGC
Organism: Salvelinus namaycush; assembly: GCF_016432855.1. Taxonomy (NCBI): domain Eukaryota; kingdom Metazoa; phylum Chordata; class Actinopteri; order Salmoniformes; family Salmonidae; genus Salvelinus; species Salvelinus namaycush. The sequence goes on along the minus strand of NC_052336.1, from coordinate 11,665,195 downwards.
TCACCGCTCCCGAGTATACTACTCGCCAATGTCCAGTCTCTTGACAACAAGGTAGACAAAACATCCCAGAGGTGTGTTTTGGGTCATTGTGCTGTTGAAAAACAAATGATAGTCCCCCTAAGCGCAAACCAGATGGAATGGCGTAACGCTGCAGAATTCTGTGGTAGCCATGCTGGTTAAGTGTGCCTTGAATTCTAAATAAATCACAGACAGTGTCATCAGCAAAGCACCCCCACACCATCACACCTCCTCCTCCATGCATCTCACAAACACAGGGCGATTGGAACCAAAAATCACAAAGGACAGATTTCCACCAGTCTAATGTCCATTGCTCTTGTTTCTTGGCCATTGCTCTTGTTTCTTTCTCTTCTTACTATTGGTGTCCTTTAGTAGTGGTTTCTTTGCAGCAATTTGACCATGAAGGCTTGATTCACTCAGTCTCCTCTGAACAGTTGATGTTGAGATGTGTCTGTTACTTGAACTCTGTGAAGCTTTTATTTTGTGCTGCAATTTCTGAGGCTGTTATCTCTAAATGAACTTATCCTCTGCAGCAGAGGTAACTCTAGGTCTTCCTTTCTTGTGGCGGTCCTCATGAGAGCCAGTTTCATCATAGCGCTTGATGGTTTTTGCGACTGCATTTGAAGAATCTTTCAAAGTTCTTGAAATGTTCCAGATTGACTGACCTTCATGTCTTAAAGTAATGATGGACTGTCATTTATCTTTGCTTATTTTAGCTGTTCTTGCCATAATATGGAATTGGTCTTGTCACGCCCTGACCTTAGTTCATTGTTTATGTCTCTATTTTGGTTTGATCAGGGCGTGAGTTGGGGTGGGCATTCTATGTTTTGTTCTATGTTTTGTATTTCTAGGTGTTTGGCCTGGTGTGGTTCTCAATCAGAGGCAGCTGTCTATCGTTGTCTCTGATTGAGAACCATACTTAGGTAGCCTCATTCCCACCTGTGCTTGGTGGGTAGTTGTTTTCTGTTTTGTGTATTGCACCTTGCAGAACTGTTCGTTTGTCGTTTTGTTGTTTTGTTCAAGTGTTCGTATTTATTAAAAGTATTATGAATTCTTACCACGCTGCACCTTGGTTCTCTTCTCCTTCTCCCGACGACGTTTGTTACAGGTCTTTTACCAAATAGGGCTATCTTCTGTATACCCCCTACCTTGTTACAACACAACTGATTGGCTCAAACGCATTAAGAAGGGTAGAAATTCCACAAATTAACTTTTAACAAGGCACACCTGTTAATTGAAATGCATTCCAAGTGACTACCTCATGAACCTGGTTGAGAGAATGCCAAGAGTGAAGTAACTGTTTTGGTTACTACATGATTCCATATGTGATATTTCATCGTTTTGATGTCTTCACTATTATTCTACAATGTAGAAAATAGTAAAAATAAAGAAAAACCCTTGGACTTTTGACTGGTCCTGTATATATATATATTTAATTGTTTTGTTGTTGCCTGTTTTGCATGTTATTTTGGCATTAATACGTGTCACATATCAGTTTGCAAAAAATGTAAAAAACGAAATCATTGAGTTAATAAAGCTGCATACAAACAGTCTCTTTTTTGCCTTCTTGAGTAAGGCAGCTCCAAAATGCAGGTGTTTCAGTCTAGCTCAGTGCTTTCTGTGGTGGTGGTGGGGCAGCCAGTGAAAAATACGGAGCATAGGGTTGGTAATGTTCTCTAGTTGTGCCGTGATTGGCTCAGTGTTCTGTCACTCATGGGGACACTACGTCACTGCAAAATCTACGGGGAGAGCTCGAAAATTCAAGCTACATTAGAAGTGCCCATCCAAGAAGGCTCAAGGTCATTGGCCACAGATAAAATGACTTTAAATCACATTATATCTACCGTAGCTTTGATTGGACTGATCATGTCAACATCATACTTTCAAAATCTTAGCAAGGAAGCTAGACAAGCAGTCATCATCATGAATCATGTCGACAATCTACTGGCAGATCCTTTTCAATCCTTGTCATATGAAGAGAAATTCTAGATAAAATGTAGCGGTGCTCATCGGCCATTGGACATAAACATTACACGACAAGTTGGAAATCGCAAATTCACCAATGAATTGTTTGGAAGGAATCAGTGGCTAACTGCAAGCGCTGCAAAGCAATCACTAGCCTGCTATTCAGTGGAGTGGGTGTGTGATATGTTTGGGTTTCAGGGTCTCTTTTCCAAGCTTAAACAGATAAACATTCATGCTGTCAATCCAGCATGATTTCCGCCGCGTTCAAGACAACTGGAAACTAGGAACAAGGACATCTCAGACTTCAGTAAATTCAAGACAACTGGGAAATCTGAAATAAACGATCTCCGACTGTGAAAATACGTTTTGATTGGTTGTCCAACTTGGAATTCCAAGTCGGGAACTCTCTTTTTAGAGCTCCGACCTGAAGATCACTGATGTCAACCTTGTTTTTGATTCAACCTTGTTTTTTCCCCCCGAGTTCCCAGTTGTCTTGAAAGTACCATGAATCCAGAGAATGACATACTTTAATGACAAAGTTTGATGACAAAATTTGCCCACAAGGACCGCCGCACCACCTTCCTGTTCAAGTGAGCACAGCACATCAAGGTCAGTCCAAAAATGTATTGTATGCTGCTGCATAAATTATGTAATATGTCAGGAAGATATGTATACTGTAGCTGAGAAAGTAACACTAAATGGATGTTGTTTAGTAAGCTGTTAGTAGCCCATGTGCCTTACCCTAAAAATTTGGTTCCTTTCCCCCTCATACTTTAGCCTACTGTTCTGACTTGATGGTGCACATGTAGCCTATAGCCTGTTTAAGAGATATATAATCATTGAATATTGTAAAAGCTTTCATTGTCAGCTTATCCTTATATGCCCCCTTTATTTATCCTACGGCTCTGACTTGGTATACAGGGAGAATACTGTAAGAACAGCCCATGTTCTAAATTCTGTCTCTGTACATTTCATAAGTGCTGAACAAATAGTTATATTGACTAAGTCCGTCCTAGCTCGCTCATTAATGTCTTAATCGAAAATTACATATTGCCTCTTATCTGCTCGTCGTCCCCTTGTCTGCTGCCAGACAAGGCTCCGCTGATTGCCAGGTGTAGCAGTGGTAAGGATTCACTCCATGGTGCTGAAAAGAAAGCTCTGCTGTTGGGACAGCTTTATGTAGGCCCTAACAGTTTGTGGGCACCGTTTTTCACCGTTATAGTGCAATTCATGTATTGTTTAGTGTTGTGTAGTGGCTTTGCTGGCATGCATCTAAATACATTTTGGGGAATTTGCCACCAAGATTTACATGTAAAAATCGACACTGCTGGTATAGCATTTGGACCAGACATGAGGGGCCAGACATGAAGATCATGAGGAATGTAGCTCAAGTCCAATCAAATAGAACACAAAGATGGAAGGCTAAGCATTGAGTACAGTCATGGCCAAAAGTTTTGAGAATGACACAAATATTAATTTCCAGAAAGTTTGCTGCTTTAGTGTCTTTAGATATTTTTGTCAGATGTTACTATGGAATACTGAAGTATAATTACAAGCATTTCATAAGTGTCAAAGGCTTTTATTGACAACTACATGAAGTTGATGCAAAGAGTCAATATTTGTAGTGTTGACCCTTTTTTTTCAAGACCTCTGCAATCCGCCCTGGCATGCTGTCAATTAACTTCTGGGCCACATCCTGACTGATGGCAGCCCATTCTTGCATAATCAATGCTTGGAGTTTGTCAGAATTTGTGGGTTTTTGTTTGTCCACCCGCCTCTTGAGGATTGACCACAAGTTCTCAATGGGATTAAGGTCTGGGGAGTTTCCTGGCCATGGACCCAAAATATCAATGTTTTGTTCCCCGAGCCACTTATTTATCACTTTTTCCTTATGGCAAAGTGTTCCATCATGCTGGAAATGGCATTGTTTGTCACCAAACTGTTCCTGGATGGTTGGGAGAAGTTGCTCTCGGAGGATGTGTTGGTACCATTCTTTATTCATGGCTGTGTTCTTAGGCAAAATTGTGAGTGAGTCCACTCCCTTGGCTGAGAAGCAACCCCACACATGAATGGTCTCAGTATGCTTTACTGTTGGCATGACACAGGACTGATGGTAGCGCTCACCTTGTCTACTCCGTACAAGCTTTCTTCCGGATCCCCCAAACAATCGGAAAGGGGATTCATCAGAGAAAATTACTTTACCCCAGTCATCAGCAGTCCAATCCCTGTACATTTTGCAGAATATCAGTCTGTCCTTGATGTTTTTCCTGGAGAGAAGTGGCTTCTTTGCTGCCCTTCTTGACACCAGGCCATCCTCCAAAAGTCTTCGCCTCACTGTGCGTGCAGATGCACTCACACCTGCCTGCTGCCATTCCTGAGCGTGCTCTGTACTGGTGGTGCCCCAATCCTGCAGCTGAATCAACTTTAGGAGACTGTCCTGGCACTTGCTGTTCTTTCTTGTGCGCCCTGAAGCCTTCTTCACAACAATTGAACCGCTCTCCTTGAAGTTCTTGATGATCCGATAAATGGTTGTTTTAGGTGCAATCTTACTGGCAGCAATATCCTTGCCTGTGAAGCCCTTTTTGTGCAAAGCAATGATGACGGCACGTGTTTCCTTACAGGTAACCATGGTTGACAGAGGAAGAACAATGATTCCAAGCACCACCCTCCTTTTGAAGCTTCCAGTCTGTTATTCGAACTCAATCAGCATGACAGAGTGATCTCCAGCCTTGTCCTCGTCAACACTCACACCTGTGTTAACGAGAGAATCACTGACATGATGTCAGCTGGTCCTTTTGTGGCAGGGCTGAAATGCAGTGGAAATGTTTTTGGGGATTCAGTTCATTTGCATGGCAAAGATGGACTTTGCAATTAATTGCAATTTATCTGATCACTCTTCATAACATTCTGGAGTATATGCAAATTGCCATCATACAAACTGAGGCAGCAGACTTTGTGAAAATTAATATTTGTGTCATTCTCAAAACTTTTGGCCATGACTGTATATGCTGTACATATACAGCATATATATATATTATATTTAAAATAATCATAGCTGGTAATCAAGTGTTTATGCCTGCTGCAAAGCTTGAGATGCATGGCTATGAGGCTGATGTCAGTATTTTTCCACTACATATGGTCCTGAATCATTGATAATATTCTGTATAGACTGAAAGTGCTTTTTGTCAGTGGGCCACAAGATGGCAGTGAAAACACTTTGAAATCATTGCATTCTGAGGTATGATCAATCAATCATTATCTCACCTTGATTCGAAATTGTTATTTTCAAAGAACTACGTAGAGGTACGAAGGCATACATTTGAACCACTTCTGCCGCTACAGAAGGGACAATCAACACAGGCAGAATAGTATAATATCATTTGCAACATTCCCCTTACAACATTCCATCATTTCAAGACCATATGACTTGAAATGTATATTCACGAGGATACTTGGCAAATAGTGTAGGCAGAGCATCTGAAGACACTGATACTGATACTGTGGTAGACCTGGTGAATGGATGAGGAGACTCACCTCATGTCCCTGATCAGGGATACCTTGAGAGGGGGCAAGGCAGCGCCAGCGTCAGACTTGCGTCTCTCTATGTCGTGGATGAGACCTGATGTGGGGAGGAGAGAGAGGGATGTGGCTATGGCTTTAAATCACCGTCCATTTAACACATTTCAACGAGTGGCTTACCTGGGGGACCCAAACCGGCCGGTGCTGCATCCGTCTTCTCTTTGCTCTCCTGATAGTGGAGCAGGTGGGACCACAAGGCAGATTTACCCTGGCAGATGAAGATGGAGATGCGGGAATGAATGAATACGCATTGAATGCACCTAAATGCATACATGTGTGTTAGTGTGTATATAAACTGTTTTTAAATAATACTTGTGTGTGTGTGCTGACCTGTTTGACCTGCAGCCCGTGGCTCCAGATCCTCTCCAGCAGGTCACAGAGGGAGGCGATAAGTGTGTTCTCCTCCACGCCTGTAATGCTGACCTCCCCATGACCCAGCTCCACCGCCTCCCTGCCCATCTTCTCAACCAGCATGCGTTTGGTCTGGAGGGACACACACATAACCATACAGGGAGATTACCATCTCTGGAGGCCAGATGGTTGACACTACAGGTGCTGGATCTCAATATCCAAGTAATAGTCTACTGCAACGGTCATTGACATCAGAATACTTCTGAGTGACATTGAAACTAATGGAGACTCACTGAAGATGTCGTATTTCAATATCCATGCAATAGTCTACTGCAATAGTCTACTGCAATGGTTATTGCAATCGTGATATAGGAAGACTGGTAGTTACTGTACCTTATTCCTGCACTCTTTCAGCAGACCCTCCACAAACTTCCAGTTGGTCTGAGCGATGACGGAAGGGGAGAGGTTGGACAGCTTGGGCTGCCGGATGGTAGTGCCCAGGTTCCTGGCCTCCTGGATGTATTTCTGTAATGAGACAGAGAGGACAGGGTAAGAGAGGACACACATGGAGTGGCCTAAGAGTAAGCTATACACCAAGGGAGAGTAATCAATCTGGCTCAATGTTCATCATCACATAAACACAGAGGGTCACACCACTCGGCAACCAACCACAGAACGTATACAGTGCATACAGTGGATAGATTTCTGGTAACTACTACAGTGAGGGATTGATCATTCCAGAGGAGGGAGAGGGAGGAGCTCTGAGTCAGTTGTATAATGAGCTGAGCTGCCTGTACTGAGGTCATTTCATGATGGACGATGTGTTTCTGTCTTTTAACTTTCTGACCTCAACATCCATCCTGGGAGGCGTGTCAGCGCCATGGGTTTTCTGGGATGCTGTCAAATCAATCTAAATATTGCTTTCTTAATGTGCACCCTAAAGTGAAACCCTAAACCTGAGAAGAAACCCTGGAAAGTGATCTGGAGTATCAGGTAAAGCTGTGATGCTAGGAGGAGGGAGTGAGGACCACATGGGGGGAGGGGCCGTGTGGACGTGGTGTGAGGCTCAGGCCCCACCCACTGCCAACACATACCACATCCACAGTCACAGACTTTAGACAGGGCCTGAAGGACTGCGAGAGCCAGTAGTAGTCTAGAAACAGCAGGAGCTGCAGCTCCGGGAACAAACACTCCACATGCTGGGAGCGTGTGTGTGAGATGGAGAGAGAGAGAGAGAGAGAGAGAGAGAGAGAGAGAGAGAGACCAAAGAGAGAGTGTGTGAGAGAAATACAGTAGGTAGATAGTAGGTGTCAGAGGGATAGAAAAAGAAACAGAAAGAGAGGTTAGGTCAAGAGGAAATAATTGAGGTATAGAGAGTAAAAAAGAAAATGGACAAACAAGACTTTAATTCAATCGTTCCAGACATTAGATATTTAGAAGTGAACACCGCAAGCCATGAAGAAGAGTGAGGAAGAAATCGACAAGAAACTAACGATAACACAAAAACAGATAGACAAAATCCATGTGAATATGGTTTGGGAATGTTAATCCCGTTTTTCTAGGGCTGCTTGATGTCCCCTCACCTCTCTCTGGTGGTTGTCCAGGTAAAGGTGTTCAGCGTGTTGTTTCTGTCTGTCCTTCCTCCTCCACTGTGCTGGAGCACTCCTCTTCGCCCATCTAACATACAAACAAAACAACTTCACTTAGAAAGACACAAAAGCCAAATAGCAAAGATAGAGACAAAACAAACATATTTTTTCAGTATTATCAATCAAAGTATGTAAATCAGTCTCTCTTGCGGAGGTGTGATCCTCACTTGTTGCTGACGGGTCCAGTGGAGAGCACGTCAGACTGCAGCCGGGGGAAGAAGCCGTGTTCGTAGCGACCCTGGCCAATCTTCATATCCAGCAGGTGGGGATGCAGGGCCGTGTGGTCGATCTTAACCACCCGCATCTCTATGGCCTTCTCTGGGGTGACACAGAGAGGGGAGGAGGATGAGGTACTGTCACAGCAGATCCATTAGCACCAACCGTCATGGAGGATTTAACAGTCTCATGTCATTGTTAAGCCAATCTGTGAGTGCCTATGAGTCATAGCACTGAGTAGTCACATAGATTCACCACTCCACATCTCATCTCTGACTCCTCACCGCCACACCTCCATGCTGTGAGTTATCATCACCTGACCTAGGGTTGCAAAATTCCTTTAACCTTATCAAAATTGTCAGGTTTTCCAGAAATCCTGGTTGGAGGATTCATGATTTCCTGCTTATTCCCTTCTGTTTCTGGGAATCTTCCAACCTGGATTTCTGGAAAAACTGGGAATTTTTGTAAAGTTATCGGAATTTTGCATCCCTAACCTGACCCAACACTCAACATCATCAGCACCAATGACAGCAGGCTACATAGTTAAGACTATTACTACTGTGTAGATAACGGTGTAATTTCTTTGGTTAGTACATAACTGGTATGCATGCAATGAATCATACATACAATTACAGAGAGGAATTTGAAAGAATTTATAGTGAGAGGAAAGAATTCAACAGCTAAATTAATTTTGACATTAATTATTCCAGGTGCTACTGACTGTTCCCAAAGACAGAGTAGAAGAAAGACCCTGTAATCATATTGTTCCCATAATGCATTGCAAGCACAAACAATAACCCGCCACCAAGGTGAAATAAGGATTGATTATTACTAAGGTGAGCCTTGTAGATCTCTAACCCAATGGAGTGAGGTTCAGGGGAGACAAAATCAATTTTCTCATATCGCTTTTGAAGGAGTTTGTCTGAAAACGAGAACAGTTACGTCTGTTAGCAAAGAAAGGTTCAAATAAATCAGTGTGGAAGGATTTGAGACATGTGTGTCTTGAAAACATACAAGTATCTTGCACCATCTGAGACAATGATCCCTTAATAGTATAGGTGTGAAAATGGGTTTCCTCTTTTCTTACCCGCCTCGTCGATATTGGTGCACGTCTGGTACATGGAGGTGCGCAGGGTGGGCGTGCGCACGTTCAGCATGCGGATTTTGTCCACGCGGGAGTCAAACACCCTCAACGTGTGTTCCTTGTCCTCGTCATCATGGCAAAGGATCTTACTATCGATGAAGGAGGCGAACATCTGAGTCTCCAGGAAACGGGACAGGAACGGCAGGTAGGGCTCAGGCTGGTCAGAGAGGAAGGATGCCTGGAATCAACAAGAATCACATCACAAAATGAAGTGAGGACTCCCGGGGGCCAATTAATATGAAAAGCTTTAAAGCGCATTGAAGACTTCCACTCAAATGAATGTTTCAGAGTCTGGAGTGGGACTGCATCCCAAATGGCACCCTATTCCCTATATCAAATCAAATCAAAGTTTATTTGTCACGTGTGCCGAATATGCTTACTTACAGGCTCTAACCAATAGTGTGAAAAAACGGTATGTGTGTGTGTGTGTGTGTGTGTAAGTAAAGAAATAAAACAACAGTAAAAATACATTTGAAAATAACAGTAGCAAGGCTATATACATGACACCGGTTAGTCAAGCTTATTGAGGTAGTATGTACATGTAGGTATGGTTAAAGTGACTCTGCATATATGATGAACAAAGAGTAGCAGTAGCGTAAAAAGAGGGGTTGGCGGGTGGTGGGACACAATGCAGATAGTCCGGGTTGCCAATGTGCGGGAGCACTGGTTGGTCGGGCCAATTGAGGTAGAATGTACATGAATGTATAGTTAAAGGGACTATGCATATATGATAAACAGAGAGTAGCAGCAGCGTAAAAGAGGGGTTGGGGGGGGGGGCACACAATGCAAATAATCCGGGTAAACATTTGTTCAGGAGTCTTATGGCTTGGGGGTAAAAACTGTTGAGAAGCCTTTTTGTCCTAGACTTGGCACTCCGGTACCGCTTGCCATGCGGTAGTAGAGAGAACAGTCTATGACTGGGGTGGCTGGGGTCTTTGACAATTTTTAGGGCCTTCCTCTGACAAAGCCCGGTGTAGAGGTCCTGGATGGCAGGCAGCTTTGCCCCAGTGATGTACTGGGCCGTACGCACTACCCTCTGAAGTGCCTTGCGGTCGGAGGCCGAGCAATTGCCGTACCAGGCAGTGATGCAACCGGTCAGGATGCTCTCGATGTTGCAGCTGTAGAACCTTTTGAGGATCTCAGGACCCATGCCAAATCTTTTTAGTCTCCTGAGGGGGAATAGGCCCTCTTCACGACTGTCTTGGTGTGTTTGGACCATTCTAGTTTGTTGTTGATGTGGACACCAAGGAACTTGAAGCTCTCAACCTGCTCCACTACAGCCCCGTCGATGAGAATGGGGGCATGCTCGGCCCTCCTTTTCCTGCAGTCCACAATCATCTCCTTAGTCTTGGTTACGTTGAGGGATAGGTTGTTATTCTGGCACCACCCGGCCAGGTCTCTGACCTCCTGTAACGTCCTGACCAGAGTTCTTATGTGTTTTGCTTGTTTAGTGTTGGTCAGGACGTGAGCTGGGTGGGAATTCTATGTTGTGTGTCTAGTTTGTCTATTTCTGTGTCCAGCCTAATATGGTTCTCAATCAGAGGCAGCTGTCAATCGTTGTCCGTGATTGAGAATCATATATAGGAGGCTTGTTTTGTGTTGGGATTTTGTGGGTGATTGTTTCCTGTCTCTGTGTTTTGTCTGCACCAGATAGGGCTGTCTCGGTTTTCACATTTGTTATTTTGTTACTTGTAGTAGTGTTACCGTTTATTCGTCTATTAAACATGTTGAACACTAGCCGCGCTGCATTTTGGTCCTTTCCTTCATCCCAGGAAGAAAACCGTGACAGAATCACCCACCAAACCCGGACCAAGCAGCGTGGAAACAGGCAGCAGCGACAGCAGCAGCGGTACCAGGAGGAATGGACATGGGAGGAAATCCTAGACGGTAAAGGACCCTGGGCAGAGCCAGAGGAGTGTCGCCGCCCCAAAGCGAAAGCGGAGCGGCGGCATTATGAGGCGCTAGCAAGGCAGAGCGGCTGGAAGCCCGAGAGGCTCACCCAAAAATTTCTTGGGGGGGGGGGCTAAAGGGTAGTGTGGCGAAGGCAGGTAAGAAACCTGCGCCCACTTCCCATGCTTACCGTGGAGAGCGGGAGTACGGGCAGACACCGTGTTATGCGGAAGAGCGCACGGTGTCTCCTGTACGTGTGCATAGCCCGGTGCGGGTTATTCCACCTCCCCGCACTGGGCGGGCTAGATTGAGCATTGAGCCAAGTGCCATGAAGCCGGCTCAACATATCTGGCCTCCAGTACGTCTCCTCGGGCCGGTGTACATGGCACCAGCCTTACGAATGGTATCCCCGGTTCGCCTACACAGCCCAGTGCGGGTTATTCCACCTCCCCGCATTGGTCGGGCTACGGGGAGCATTCAACCAGGTAAGGTTGGGCAGGCTCAGTGCTTAAGGGAGCCAGTACACCTGCACGGTCCGGTATATCCGGCGCCACCTTCCCGCCCCAGCCCAGTACCACCAGTGTCTACACCACGCACCAGGCTTCCAGTGTGTCTCCAGAGCCCTGTTCCTCCTCCACGCACTCTCCCTGTGGTGCGTGTCTCCAGCCCAGTACCTCCAGTTCCGGCACCACGCACCAAGCCTCCTGTGCGTATCCAGAGCCCTGTACGCACTGTTCCTTCTCCCCGCACTCGCCCTGAGGTGCGTGCCCTCAGCCCGGTACCACCAGTGCCGGTACCACGCACCAGGCCTATAGTGCGCTTTGAGAGTCCAGTGTGCCCTGTTCCTGCTCCCCGCACTAGCCTTGAGGTGCGTGGTGCCGGCCTACTGGCCTACTGTGCGCCTCAGCAGGTCAGAGTCGGCCGTCTGCCCAACGCCGCCTGCACTGCTCGTCTGCTCAACGCCGTCTGAGCTGCCTGCCCAGCGCCGTCTGAGCTGCCTGCTTGCCCAGCGCCGTCTGAGCCATCCGTCTGCCCAGCGCCATCTGAGCCATCCGTCTGCCCAGCTCCATCTGAGCCATCCGTCTGCCCAGCGCCATCTGAGCCGCCCGTCTGTCCCGAGCCGTCAGAGCCGCCCGTCTGTCCCGAGCCATTAGAGCCGTCCGTCAGTCATGAGCCGCTAGAGCCGTCAGTCAGTCAGGAGCTGCCAGAGCCGTCAGCCAGTCAGGAGCTGCCAGAGCCGCCAGCCAGTCAGGAGCTGCCAGAGCCGCCAGCCAGTCAGGAGCTGCCAGAGCCGCCAGCCAGTCAGGAGCTGCCAGCCAGTCAGGAGCTGCCAGAGCCGCCAGCCAGTCAGGAGCTGCCAGAGCCGCCAGCCAGTCAGGAGCTGCCAGAGCCGCCAGCCAGTCATGAGCTGCCCTCCAGTCATGAGCTGCCCGCCAGTCATGAGCTGCCCGCCAGTCATGAGCTGCCCGCCAGTCATGAGCTGCCCTCCAGTCATGAGCTGCCCTCCAGTCATGAGCTGCCCTCCAGTCCGGAGCTGCCCTCCAGTCCGGAGCTGCCCTCCAGTCCGGAGCTGCCCCTCAGTCCGGAGCTGCCCCTCAGTCCGGAGCTGCCCTTCAGTCCGGAGCTGCCCCTCTGTCCTGAGCTGCCCCTCTGTCCTGAGCAGCCCCTCTGTCCTGAGCTGCCCCTCTGTCCTGAGCTGCCCCTCTGTCCTGAGCTGCCTCTCTGTCCTGAGCTACCTCTCTGTCCTGAGCAGCCCCTCTGTCCTGAGCTGCCCCTCTGTCCTGAGCTGCCCCTCTGTCCTGAGCTGCCCCTCTGTCCTGAGCTGCCTCTCTGTCCTGAGCAGCCCCTCTGTCCTGAGCTGCCCCTCTGTCCTGAGCTGCCCCTCTGTCCTGAGCTGCCCCTCTGTCCTGAGCTGCCTCTCTGTCCTGAGCTACCTCTCTGTCCTGAGCTACCTCTCTGTCCTGAGCTACCTCGCTGTCCTGAGCTGTCTCCTCTATCTAGGGGGGGCCTTTGTGAAGGTTCCTAGACCAGGGTCGGGGGCGAGCGTCGCCACTCAAAGGACGCTAAGGAGGGGGACAAAGACAATGGTGGAGTGGTGTCCTCGTCCTGCGCCGGAGCCGCCACCGTGGACAGATGCCCACCCAGACCCTCCTCTTGAGTTTTAGGGGTGCGTTCGGAGTCCGCACCTCAGGAGGGGGGTACTGTAGTAGTGTTACCGTTTATTCGTCTATTAAACATGTTGAACACTAGCCGCGCTGCATTTTGGTCCTCTCCTTCATCCCAGGAAGAAAACCGTGACACCTCCTCCCTATCAGCTGTCTCGTCATTGTCGGTGATCAGACACTGTTGTGTCGTCTGCAAACTTAATGATGGTGTTGGAGTCGTGCCTGGCCATGCAGTCGTGGGTGAACAGGGAGTACAGGAGGGGACTGAGCATGCACCCCTGGGGAGCACCAGTGTTGAGGATCAGTGTGGCAGATGTGTTGCTACCTACCCTCACCACCTGGGGGCGGCCCGTCAGGAAGTCCAGGATCCAGTTGCAGAGGGAGGTGTTTAGTCCCAGGTTCCTTAGCTTAGTGATGAGCTTTGAGGGTACTATGGTGTTGAACGCTGAGCTGTAGTCAATGAATAGCATTCTCACATAGGTGTTCCTTTTGTCCAGGTGGGAAAGGGCAGTGTGGAGTGCAATAGAGATTGCATCATCTGTGGATCTGTTTGGGCGGTATGCAAATTGGAGTGGATCTAGGGTTTCTGGGATAATGGTGTTGATGTGAGCCATTACCAGCCTTTCAAAACACTTCATGGCTACGAACGTGAGTGTTACGGGTCTGTAGTCATTTAGGCAGGTTGTCTTTGTGTTCTTGGGCACAGGGACTATGGTGGTCTGCTTGATAGCAGACTATATAGTGCACTACTTTGACCATAGCCCTAGGGCCCCTTATCAAAAGTAGTGGACTATATAGGGAATCTAGTCCCTGATCTCACCTTGTCAAAGTTCTGCATCTGGTCCCTGTTGCTGAACCAGGACTCCTTGTCCTGGTTGGGCTGGATGACAAACACCTCGTAGTCGGCGAACATCTGGGTGAAGCGGTTGGCGAAGACCTCTCGCACCTGGATGTTGAGCTGGTGCATCTTCAGCTCCTCCTCATCACACTGCACCTTCAGGTCCTTGTTGCTGCTGGCATCCTCCCTCACATCCAGCTGGAAGAGGGAGAGGGGGAGGAAACACAGCGGCTCAGGAAAACAGCACAGAAAAATAAAGTGAAAAAGAAGAAGAAAAAGAGGGTTTGATGACAGAAGTTAAGAAAACCATAGAGCAGGGGTCGACAACAGGGGTCACCAAAAAATATAGACATATGTGATCGTGTAATCAAGGTATGAAATTATTGTTATTATCAAATCCAATCAATGTTTGGGCTTAGTTGTGGTCAATTTGCAGTGTTCAAATGATTAGAATTATGTTCTGGCCTCCCGACCATCCGCTGTGATAAGATTCGGCCTGCGGCTGAATCTAGTTGCCTACTCCTGCCATAGAGGGTATGGGTTTCTAACACATGATCTTATCTCCATGTTAGCTCAGGCTGCTGGAGCACTGATAGGGGCATAGGGGAGGAAGTCTGAGACGTTTTGATTTATTGAAAAAAAAACTGAAAACACACATTCCTCTGTTACAATCAAAGTGTGACACAGTTGCAGATCTCAACATGCAAGAGCAGGACAAAAGGACACAGTGAGTGAGTCGCCTATACATGTCCGCATAGACTTGAAGATGAGTAATGGCTACGAAGCCCAGATCAGATGGCAGGGATGTGACCCACTGAGCCCTCCTCTAATTCATCGCTCTACACCACTGACCCTAAATCAGGTGGTTACCTTAATGTGGGACATGGCCACATTGACCCTACCTGAAGCCTTACCCACGAATTGAGGAGCTAAAAGCAGACTACCAGGGCAGGCAATCTCCTCAGAGAAAGCTAATGCTAGCCCCTACTAGTCCATAAGCTGCTTACTATGGGCTCCTACAGATATGGAGAGTTGGAGAGACCTCCTCTCGGTAGTTAAAAGCTAATCCATTCATTCACTGGCCTTTAATGTGATTTTGCTGAAACATTACCATCTATTACCAACGGCCCTCTGTGTCTTGTTCAAACCAGATGGCAATTAGGTTCTGTATGGACGCCAATTTTCTGTTGATGGCAATGTAACAGACTTCCTCCGTCACCAGGGCTGAGCACAGCACACTCGGAGCTAGCCGGCAGCAGCTTACATGGGCAGCTCATAGACTGCCTTTCCCACCACAGTATCTTTGCTCTACAAACCCCTTAGTCATTTTCAAAAGAGTGTGACAGACATGCAGTATTAATCTGCATGAATCTACACTGAATATACCAAACATTAGGAACACCTTCATATTATTGAGTTGACTCTACAAGGTGTCAAAAGTGTTCCACAGGGATGCTGGCCCATATTGACTCCAATGCTTCCCACAGTTGTGTTGATTTGGCTGGATGTCCTTTGGGTGGTGGCCCATTGTTGATACTTTAACTGTCTCCTCTCCTTCATCTACACTGATTGAAGTGGATTTAACAAGTGACATCAATAAGGGATCATGGCTTTTACCTGGATTCACATGGTCAGTCTATGTCATGGAAAGAGCAGGTGCTCTTAATATTTTGTACACTCAGTGTATATGCAGACTATCTAGAATAATATGTTCCAGTCAAACGGATGACTGTGGCCCTGCTCTCACCTTCCCCAGGCTGACCCCAGTCCTCTTGACCAGGGCCTGCAGTCTAGCGATGGTCTCGTTCTCCCTCAGCAGGTAGGAGTTGAGGGGCGAGCTGGCCAGGTTGCCGTTGCGTCTGTCCGTAACCATGTCGGTGGAGCGGAAGCCCCGGTGTTTGGCCTGGCCCTGGCTGTGGAACGGGTTCCCCTCAGGAGACACGCCGAAGGCCAACAGCACCTCGGAGATCTCCTGGATGAACTCTAGCTTGTTGGGGAACAGAGGGAGGTCCTCTGGCAGCTCGATGAAGTGGTTGTCGATGTCCACGAAACACAAGTTGGCCTGGAATGACAGGCGGTCTTATTTAGCTTTCATTGTAAACATGTCGGTGAAACAGAGAACACCAGAGAGAAGCAAACTGAGTGATAGTTATGTTCTTGTTATAGCAGAACCATTCCCACTTCGCTCCACTAGGTGGCTTAACGCAGAGCAGTACCAATTGAGGCATAGTGAGAAAAGATGTGGATGACTTCAAGACAATAACTGAAGACAGTAATATAATATCAACAGATACTCTGAATGGGACTACTCTTTTGAAAAAGATCAGCCCTCCATTGTTGATCTGCTGCCTTTCATCTTAAGAGTATTAGGATTTAAATGTAGGAATGGATGAATACGGCAATATTGAGATTGACTTAGGTCCTCAATTCACAAATTCTCAGGCTTTTTATTCGTCATAGCTCTTTCCATTGGACCGGCTCCAGATGTGTAAAAGCTTGTTGCACACACAGCACCCTTCCTCCAGGCTCTATGTTGAAGGGCCCTTAGCAGAATTGCTGTGTACAGTAGCAAAGCAACGTGTTTTGATCAACTGTAAAAGCATGGGTAAGCTACAACATGGTTAATGAGGGCTGTTTGTCCTCACAAAGGACACACTCTACCCGTTGAGAACATTATTAAGAAGTAAACACAAACCCATTTTATTTAAGAAAAATCATTAAGCATGAATAATGTTTAACGACAACCATTTAGCATTTATCAATGGGTTATTTACGTAATTAATCAATAATTTAAGTAAATTGATAAAAAATTCACCTCCTTTGTGTAAATTTGGTGGGAAAACGAATGTTAATCAAAACGAAGGACAAAAACAAGCCTGGAGAGCTAGGGAACGAGGGATGGTTTGTAATCTGTGTTGTAAGGCCCTGTGATTCTCTCTACAGATTAGCCAATTTCATGCCGTCACTTTGTTGGGTGTATCAGACAGCAGACGGAGATGGGGTTGGCAGGAGTGTCCAGAGGGAAGTCGTTGTTTGTATTCTCAGCACAAACACCATTCACGCATTGCAATCTGATTAGAAATGACTTGTTATTGCTCTGACAGGCTGCATTTAAAGAGGGCTGGGCTGAGGGAATCCAACTAAATGGTTTCAGCTAGAGCTGAATGTTTCCAATCAAAAATGCCTTTTGGAGAGAAGGAATAGGGAGGATGGGAGAGGACAGAAAGGAGATAAATGAAAAAGATAAACAACCCGAGAGAAACAATTCCATGCATAAATCTCAAAAATCTATTTTGATTTGTGTGTGGCGTGTGTGTGTATATGAGTAGCTGTGCGTATGTGTGTGTGTGCAAACATGCGTGCATAGGTCCATGAGTGTATAGGTTACCTCCTGAGGCAGCTCTAGTTTGGTGCGGTCACCCTCTCCGTTGGAGTGCAGGCCCATCAGGTAGGGCACTGGGGCATCCAGGAAGTGCAGCAGTGAGGCGGGCAGGATGGGCACATAGACATGCTGCCACTGGAAAGGGAACATTAAGGCTGTGATGCTCTCTGCAACAGTCATCAGCCTCTGGTAGTCTGTCACACAAACAACAGAGGAGAGAGTCACAAACTGACTGGTTTTATATGGTCACAAAGGCTAATTGTTTAGACACCTACAGTATGCAATGTATTGTAATGTACAGGGTTAAACAGTCCACTCCAAGTCAAGTGTTTGGCATCCATGTAAACTTCCATCCAGTCATGTTTATCTACCTTCTCTATCAGTCACAACAAGTCTATATTCAGTAGCAGCTCTGTCTTTGCTGTTCTACTTCCAAAATAACTACGAGTTCTTCCTTTGGACTTCTGTTCTCCCCCATTCTCCCCCCAGAACAGGCCCTCGCCCCTCTCCTCTCTCGCCAGGACAGGCCCTCTCCCTTCTCCTCTCTCCCCCCAGAACAGGCCCTCTCCCCTCTCCCTCCAGAACAGGCCCTCTTCTCTCTTCCCCCAGAACAGGCCCTCTCCCCTCTCCTCTCTCCCCCCAGAACAGGCCCTCTCCCATCTGCCCAGAACAGACCCTCTCCCCCCAGAACAGGCACTCTCCCAGGCCGGGTCTCCCCCTGGTTGGGCAACCTCTCCCAGGACCTGGGCCATGGACTCAGAGACAGGAATACTAATCTAGCCTGTCTGCTAGTGCTCTGACCTTGCCTGGCGAACAACAGGCCTTTTCAGAGCATGATACCACCTTCCTGAGAAAAACCACAAACAAACAGACACACACACACACACACACACACACACACACACACACACACACACACACACACACACACACACACACACACACACACACACACACGCACGCATGCAAATGCAAGGACGTGTGCACAAACAAACACATGAAAGTACACACACACACAAACACAAACACACAAATGCGTGCACACACACACAAACGACACCACAGTATCATACACACACAGGCCTTGCCAACAGCTAATCTGGTCTAAGAGAAAACACACTCTTTAATAGGGTCATTCATCAGATATTCAACTGGGGGAAATCTAATGAGCTTCAGTGTTGGCGTAGTCCTCCACTTGTACTCCCTTCTGTTACGCTGCTTCCCACAAGGCCTTTCCAAGACGAATAAGGTCATCGGAGCCTATTTGAGTACTTTGCTAACAGAATGAGAGCTCTATATACGGACTACTAACATGCAGGCCCGGCAGGGGAAACGGCAAGCTTCCATTGATCTACTTGAAGAGATGGGAAAAACAGCAGCAGATGCTCGTTTCAAGGAGGATTAATGTACTGTATGTGGGAAAGACACAGACCAGGGCAGGGCCTATGTATCTGAGTTATGAATTATGCCTCTATTTTTTAGAACAGACTCTCTCCAGTCAGCTAATTTTTAGTATGGGGGATCACTTGCCTCAGCCTATGCAGTTTTAACTAACGACACCCTGTCCCTGCTCAGTGGAAAGCTCACAGGTTCACACTCCAGAAAACACTCTTTAGCACACATCCTGCAATGAGCCTTCTGGAGAAAAAAAGGGATGATGTCATCTCCAACCAATCATCTTTATCCTGCATCACTGACTGCGTCTTCCTCCTTATCCTCCTGCAAGGGTTGCCTAGCAACACCACAGCATTGCTCCTCTAGCCCCTGGCGTTTTATAAAGAATTTGCCTTTTCCCTGTCTCCGTAATGGATCCTATCAACACGCCAGTTCCCCAATCCTGAAACAATCTTCCTGCTGCACACCACTGACTCTGATCAAAGTCAATCCCAGTGTGCTTCCATGGAGGAGGAATACGCCATTCTGTATAATGCTGAAAAGCAAATTTGCTTTTCAAAACCTCCAACATTGGTCCCTGAACAAAACAATTCCTGATTGGAGCTGATTTATTATGTATAATGCTGTGGAAGACCTGTTTCTATCAATTCTGTAGATCAACATGTTCTATGTGCCAAATGACCTGTGTCATATCTAAATATCTCTCATTCCTCCCAAAAAGGTCCTCTTGAATGTGTCCCTATTCACTGTCAATCTCTCTCAGTGTGGGCCTGGGGTTGAACATGAGCAGGGGGAAACAAAGAGGATCACAGCCACCAGAGACAGCCCTTCACAGTACACACACTGCTGCTGCAAAACAGCCTGTTTACCCCAGCAACTCACACCAGCACACACACTGCTGCTGCAAAACAGCCTGTTTACCCCAGCAACTCACACCAGCACACACACTGCTGCTGCAAAACAGCCTGTTTACCCCAGCAACTCACACCAGCACACACACTGCCTGTTTACCCCAGCAACTCACACCAGCACACACACTGCCTGTTTACCCCAGCAACTCACACCAGCACACACACTGCCTGTTTACCCCAGCAACTCACACCAGCACACACACACACACACTGCTGCTGCAAAACAGCCTGTTTACCCTAGGCACTACTAACACCAGCACACACACAAGCTAGGCCTGAGCTGAGAGCCCATGAGGAGAAACTAACATTTACACAAGCTGCGAAGAACACAGCTTTCCTTAAAGGTCCAATACAGCTGTTATTATCTCAATATCAAATAACTTCTGGGTAACAATGAAATACCTTACTGTGATTGTTTTCAATTAAAATGGTCAACAATATACACTGCTCAAAAAAATAAAGGGAACACTTAAACAACACAATGTAACTCCAAGTCAATCACACTTCTGTGAAATCAAACTGTCCACTTAGGAAGCAACACTGATTGACAATAAATTTCACATGCTGTTGTGCAAATGGAATAGACAAAAGGTGGAAATTATAGGCAATTAGCAAGACACCCCCAATAAAGGAGTGATTCTGCAGGTGGTGACCACAGACCACTTCTCAGTTCCTATGCTTCCTGGCTGATGTTTTGGTCACTTTTGAATGCTGGCGGTGCTCTCACTCTAGTGGTAGCATGAGACGGAGTCTACAACCCACACAAGTGGCTCAGGTAGTGCAGCTCATCCAGGATGGCACATCAATGCGAGCTGTGGCAAGAAGGTTTGCTGTGTCTGTCAGCGTAGTGTCCAGAGCATGGAGGCGCTACCAGGAGACAGGCCAGTACATCAGGAGACGTGGAGGAGGCCGTAGGAGGGCAACAACCCAGCAGCAGGACCGCTACCTCTGCCTTTGAGCAGGAGGAGCACTGCCAGAGCCCTGCAAAATGACCTCCAGCAGGCCACAAATGTGCATGTGTCAGCATATGGTCTCACAAGGGCTCTGAGGATCTCATCTTGGTACCTAATGGCAGTCAGGCTACCTCTGGCGAGCACATGGAGGGCTGTGCGGCCCCACAAAGAAATGCCACCCCACACCATGACTGACCCACCGCCAAACCGGTCATGCTGGAGGATGTTGCAGGCAGCAGAACGTTCTCCACGGCGTCTCCAGACTCTGTCACGTCTGTCACATGTGCTCATGTGCTCAGTGTGAACCTGCTTTCATCTGTGAAGAGCACAGGGCGCCAGTGGCGAATTTGCCAATCTTGGTGTTCTCTGGCAAATGCCAAACGTCCTGCACGGTGTTGGGCTGTAAGCACAACCCCCACCTGTGGACGTCGGCCCCTCATACCACCCTCATGGAGTCTGTTTCTGACCGTTTGAGCAGACACATGCACATTTGTGGCCTGCTGGAGGTCATTTTGCAGGGCTCTGGCAGTGCTCCTCCTGCTCAAAGGCAGAGGTAGCGGTCCTGCTGCTGGGTTGTTGCCCTCCTACGGCCTCCTCCACGTCTCCTGATGTACTGGCCTGTCTCCTGGTAGCGCCTCCATGCTCTGGACACTACGCTGACAGACACAGCAAACCTTCTTGCCACAGCTCGCATTGATGTGCCATCCTGGATGAGCTGCACTACCTGAGCCACTTGTGTGGGTTGTAGACTCCGTCTCATGCTACCACTAGAGTGAGAGCACCGCCAGCATTCAAAAGTGACCAAAACATCAGCCAGGAAGCATAGGAACTGAGAAGTGGTCTGTGGTCACCACCTGCAGAATCACTCCTTTATTGGGGGTGTCTTGCTAATTGCCTATAATTTCCACCTTTTGTCTATTCCAATTGCACAACAGCATGTGAAATTTATTGTCAATCAATGTTGCTTCCTAAGTGGACAGTTTGATTTCACAGAAGTGTGATTGACTTGGAGTTACATTGTGTTGTTTAAGTGTTCCCTTTATTTTTTTGAGCAGTGTATATACGCCAATAGCTTCTTAGCAAAGGGCAATGTCTCAAGCAATAATTTTTCTAGGACTGTCTGCGAGTGGTCTGAGTGGGGAGGGGGAAACTAGCTGTTATCTGTTATTGGCAGAGAGGTTTGGAACTCTAATTGTATTGGTCTTTTAACAAATTTAGCGCATGCCGCATGGTGATGTCACCATGGAAGGCCAAAACTCCATCCCACCAAAACATGCATACATTTCATGCAGTCTTTTCAAACAGCTCTTACACTAAAAGGCCATTATCATTTTCACCATTTCACAGTATTATTACAACCTCATAATGTGGAAATATATATAAAACACTGGAGAATTGAGTTTTTGACTGCACTGGGCCTTTAATGGAATCGCAGGATAGTTTATTTAATCTGCCTGGATAATAGTTCCAATGAGCATACCGAAGATCCTAACCACAACTGTTATTTCTGATTTCTTCTAAAATGTCAGTATTTCTGTTGTAATAACAAATCCCAATCCTTTCTAAAAGCGATGGGGACAATAGACAGAAAACCACAGAAAGTTCAGCAGATCAGAGAGAAAGATCCTAAGTAAGGACTTACGCTGTGAGTAGAGCAGGATCTGGATCTCCAATAGGGCGCAGGTAAACAGCTGGAGGACGTTCTCCACCCCCAGCAGCTCAAACACCTGGCTGATAGGGAAGTCAAAGAGAGGCAGCTCTGCCGTGCTGGGCCTCTGGCACACCACTGGCCCATACACCCCCGAGAACTTCAGGGAGCGCCCAGCGGGAGGCAGGGGCACCTCGTACAGGATGTTGTAGACGTAGCTCTCCAAGGGGAGGGGTGGGGGCTGGGGGGAGGAGACGGCCTGGTGGAGCTGCTGGAGCACCTTCCTGCAGGCCTGGGGGAAGGCCATGGGCGCGATGAGGCAGATGCACTTGGACACGTAGAGCGTGTCGCGGCTGATGTCGTAGGAGTTGAAGCGCTGCAGCCGGGAGATGGAGGGCGTGGGGAGAAGCGTGTGTTGGGGGTGGGGGTTGAGAGGGTGGGGATGGAGGTGGCGCTGGACCTCGGGGCACCGCGGGGTGGTGGGGGTGTGCAGGATGTCGTATTGTTCAGCATTGTGCATGTGGTACAGGGTCTGCATGGCGCTGCAGATCTGCTTGCTGGTCACCTCCTCGTAGAAAGTGAGGGCAAAGCCGTACGTCCGCGAGCCGTCCTCCCGCGTGATGATGAAGGAATGGAACTGAGGCTCGCGTGTGTCCGCCTGCGTGCGGAAGGCCAGACCCTTTGGCATACACAGCTGAGAGGGGAGGTAATAGATCAGGTTAGTCGGTCAGCTAAACAATACAGGTCCTAATCCATAATGACATATAGATGTAAACCCTGGAAACAGAAATGGGTGTAGCTTCAAATAAAATAAATGTTGTGTTAGTTACACATTCCGCAGTTCCCTTACCATGCCAACGGCATCCTGGTCAAAGGGACTCCACTCCACATTCTCTGGGTAGTGCGCTAAAACTTTGGATTTAAAGGTTCTCCGCAGTGGACTCTGCTCAAAATTCTCACCTGAAAGAGAGGGAGAAATAGAGGGACAGAGAAAAAGACAGAAGGAAAAAGAGAGCAAAAAATTCAGGACTCCGGGCCAAAAGAGCAACAGAAGCGCAAAAGGATGCAGAGGCCCAATCAGAAGCAGGCTTGAGGCACAAGACAACCCTCCACACAGGAAATAGGAAGTGAGCACAGTGGTCTGGAGAGAAAGGCTGTATTGCATCATGAAAAGCTGTCAACAGCATCCTGTACTGGGCCAGTGAAGGAAAATAACCGCTGCCAAAGAGGTCAAATAGTCAGATAATAATACTATGTATTGGGTTTTGTTTGTATAAATCTATTCAGAAAAAGACAAATGCTTGTTGCTTGTAAGAAAACAAACTTTGACATATAGGATTACCAGTAAAATGACAGCTTTTATGGCAATACAGGCAAAGCAACCCGCAAAACAATCAATCAATCAAACAAACCAACACAAATTAAATTGATTCAGATCCACAGTGAAAGCAGAAGTGATGCACACACCAAGACATGATTGATAAGTCATTCAGAGTGGAGGGGGAGAGAACACATTGGCCAAGCAACACCAGCGCTGGTACATGTAGGTAGAACTGGGTGTGTGAGAGGTAGAGACGCAGTGATTGTCAAACAGATTGGCTTGTTGTTCAGTAGCTAGCTTCCAAAAGAGGAGGTGAAGGTAGAGGAGGAGGAGGGAGATGAGGAGAGAGGAGGAGGAGGACAGAGGAAGGACCGGGAAGGGTGGAAAGAGGGAGGAAGGACAGACGGAAAAGTGCTTGCAGAGTTCCCCTCACCTGTACAGAACTGAGTTCTCAGAAACATTACAAATCAACAAAAGGAGAGTGCTGTGAAACAAGGGCGTGTCAGGTTAAAGGAGCAAGCGGAGGTGATGTCATTCTGAGGAGGGGGGCTGGTGGAGGTTACCTTCATCTGCACTCGCCAATCCTCTGGCCCCATCTCTGAATTTAGTAGCCTCTATATACTGGCATAAAGCTACACAACAGACAAAACAACAGTAATTAATCACATGGCTACTACTGAGTACCGCATCACTTCTCAATATGTGCACACACAGCACAAGTTACTCAGGACAGAAGGGTTCTGACAGTGTTCTCCTATAGGTGAGAACACTCCCTTTCACTGAGGGAACAACACATCCTCTTCATGTGTCGTATGGAGGCACAGTGTTTCTGTCAGGTTTAGGTTTCTGTTAAGATTCTGTCTAAACCAGCTGGGTGTGTTGTCAGAGAATGATGTGTGTTGCTGTAGCAATGCAGTGCTCTCCTCTCCAAAACCCATGATTAATCCCTGTTGTCAGTGCTATGCTGTGGATTATGGTATTACAGTGAACACACTTGAAGAGCTGTATCTGTGTGTTATAATACATGAGGGAATATGATCAGGCCTGTGCTGGTTCTGAAGGAAGCAACCCAGTGTAACTTACGGAGAATGAGATCATTTAAAAACACCTGAGAGGATTGTGGACGATCCAAAAAAACACACATTAACTGTAGTGTTTCAGAACAAGTGGAATGTGGTAGACACAGGGCTATAAAAAAGAGACAAGGGTACTGAACAAAGAAAGTATTTGTTAAACAATAAGTTATTCTGAAAGTATTAAAAAATATGTGCTCGGCTGTAAGTCAAAGTTATGAATGACACACATTCTTCCCTGTATGGTCATAACAGTGGATTGTCCCATTGAGTCTTGTCTTGAAAAAGGCCTGGCAGCTCAAACATCAATAATAAACAGTCTCCATTCTATACTGTTGCCTTTGTCTTTCTCTAGTCAAAGCTATGAACAAACATGTTCTTGATTGACAGGGGTAGAAGTCGGTAGATCATGTGTATCCTAAGACAGTCAGTGGGAGATCATAATAAGACTCTCTAGACTGGTCCCTGTGTTCCTTCCTACACTGTCCACAAAGATAGATAAACCTGGGGGATGGATGTTATTGTACAGTACAATTTGCATATAGCATGCCCCTCCCCTGTCACTGCCGTTGAAAGAACTGGACCAAGGTGCAGCGTGGTGAGCGTACATTTTCTTTTATTTGAAAAATGACGCCGACAAAACAATAAACACTACAAAACAAACCGTGAAGCTAAAGGCTATGTGCCATAAAGAAAGTCAACTTCCCACAAAGAAAGGAGGGGAAAGGGCTACCTAAGAATGGTTCTCAATCAGAGACAACGATAGACAGCTGTCCCTGATTGAGAACCCTAACCGGCCAAAACATAGAAATACAAATAATAGAACATAGAATACCTACCCCAACTCACACCCTGACCAAACCAAAATAGAGACATAAAAAGGATCTCTAAGGTCAGGGCGTGACATCCCGTCCCCCATACACCCCGATGTGTGCCACCCATGACTGAGGAAACCTACATGCCAAGTATAGAGCTTATCTTGACTTCATAGTAAATATGGAATACTTGCTTCTTTTAGTATTTGTCACGCCCTGGCCATAGAGAGGCTTTTATTCTCTATTTTGGTTAGGCCAGGGTGTGACTAGGGTAGGCATTCTAGTTTCTTTATTTCTATGTTTTCTGTTTCTATGTTTTGGCCGGGTATGGTTCTCAATCAGGGACAGCTGTCTATCGTTGTCTCTGATTGGGAATCATACTTAGGCAGCCTGTTTTTCCACCTTAGTTGTGGGTAGTTGTCTGTGTTAGTGGCCTGTAAAGCCCTAGTCAGCTTCACGTTAGTTTCTGTTGTTTCTTGTTTTGTTGGCGACATTCATAATAAAGAGAAATGTACGCTCACGACGCTGCACCTTGGTCCGGTCATTTCCACCCTGACGACGATCGTGACAGTATTTGTCTAGTAGGTTTTATCAAAACAGATTTCCACATCTCTGTCAAAGAAATACCTGACTCACCTACTGTACATATGTTTTGATTATATTATTATTATACTGACTGCTGTTAGCAAGGGCCAATAGACAGCCAAAGAGAAAGTAAATGCCAGCCTGTTACATTCTCTCCATCCCTGGGGAGTTTACAGTACACCTGCTATCGCATAGGTGTCAGTCTGCTGATTCATTCAGTGTTATCCTGATTTAGACACACAGAAGGAGAGAGGAAAAACCTAGGTCTGCATCTCTCTCCCTGTGCTATGGCTAGGGTCCAGTCCTCCTCCAGTCCGGCTGTCACACACATCATACACCACATTTTAGAGCTGAGGGAGCCTGTGGCTGCGTGGGACATATGACATGCCCTCTCTTGTCTTCCCTGAGTCAGGAGATCCGGTCTAATCCAGAGCCTCCCCCAGACCATCCTCTCTAACCCATCAGATTTCTAACCTCCTTTCTGTGATAACCCACAAATAGGACCATTACTGATTGGTCTGACAGGTAAACCTGTCTGGCCTAACCCATCATTTTTGTCTGGCCTAACCCATCATTTTCCTCACCCACTCACCTACAGTGGGGTGATCCAGTGATGACACACAGTACATCAGATTATTGATGATGCTGTGGAAAAGAAATCCTCTTTCCCGAGTACTGAGTAATGTGACTGATTCATTGTGTGTCTGCTTGAACATGTTATTCTGCTTATTTTAGCTGGCATTTAGTGACAGCTGAACAAAGCTGAAGAATCACTGGCTAGGTTTCCATCCAATTGGCAACAGATTTTCATGTGAATATTCAAAAATCTGTATAAATAAAATATGCACATTTTCCCACCATTAGTGTTTCCACCAAACTGATAGAAATCTATGCTTGATGACGTAGTGCAAACAAAATGTACTTTTTCGCTTAAGTTTTCATGTACTGAATAAAAATCTGATGTTCAATGTGTTTCCATCGCATTTTCAACTCTTTGCATTAAATAGCAAATGTGTCCACTCTGGTTTTGACATGTGCGCTCTATCCAACAGCTCACAGATACAGTGTGGGTAGACTG
This sequence comes from Salvelinus namaycush, assembly GCF_016432855.1. Classification (NCBI taxonomy): domain Eukaryota; kingdom Metazoa; phylum Chordata; class Actinopteri; order Salmoniformes; family Salmonidae; genus Salvelinus; species Salvelinus namaycush. The sequence goes on along the minus strand of NC_052336.1, from coordinate 11,638,219 downwards.
TGCAGGGAGGCTAGTCTATATGATGAGTTTATGGATAAGAGCAGGAATGTGGCCTCCCGGGTGACGCAGTGGTCTAGGGCACTGCATCGCAGCGCTAGCTGTGCCACCAGGGACTCTGGGTTCGCGCCCAGGCTCTGTCGCAGCCGGCCGCGACCGGGAGGTCTGTGGGGCGACGCACAATTGGCCTAGCGTCGTCCGGGTTAGGGAGGGTTTGGCCAGTAGGGATATCCTTGTCTCATCGCGCACCAGCAACTCCAGTGGAGGGCCGGGCGCAGTGCGCGCTAACCAAGGTCGCCAGGTGCACAGTGTTTCCTCCGACACATTGGTGCGGCTGGCTTCCGGGTTGGATGCGCGCTGTGTTAAGAAGCAGTGCGGCTGGTTGGGTTGTGTTTCGGGGGACGCATGGCGTGCGACCTTCGTTTCTCCCGAGCCCGTACGGGAGTTGTAGCGATGAGACAAGATAGGAGAGCAATTGGATACCACGAAATTGGCGAAAAGGGGGGTAAAAAAAATAAACATTATAAATAAAAGAGCGGGAATGTTTGTATTTGTCAAAAGGCAGTCAAGTATCATTCATCATGTAACCAGAATAAAACCCACGACATTTATTGGAAAGGAGTATCAAGCTCACACCATGCACTTTCACCACCCTGTGAAGTTCATCATTTATTTCATCTGTAGCCTAATAAACTGCATGGTTTCCCGAGTTGTAGCGGGAGGATCACACACCATGTCACTGCGTGACTCCAAGTTTACTTCGATATGATGGTTATTATATCAATATTTGTGGATAAAGGCATTTCCACTGCCATTTTGCGCATAATTAATTTTACAGACACAAAATGATACCACCATGTTGAACAAACACATTATCTGTCACCATTTATAAAATAGTTCCAAAACTTCCTGCATCCATCACTGGTGTCATGATTATTTTTATACAGTATGACTATACGCATAAAAACTGTGGATGGAAACATGGTTTGTAATGATGAGGGAAAATACAAAATTGCTAATGTTGACCCTATTATATTGCACTGTGCGTCTTTGCTGTGATTCAGATTTAAAGGTAAATGTTGATGTCTCTCTGTTATTCAACCGGGGGTCCGGTTAAAAAAACTAAAAAAAATTTGCCCATTGTTTTTATGTCGCTAGCAACAACAGAATAAACGAATGACATACCTACAGTAGAAAAGGAGAGTATCTTCTTTCTCAACTTCTAACTTTGAGCAAATTACACTCATTGGAGCCAATTACACTCACTGGAGTATCTGACATAGGCTTTGAAAAGCACCAGTGAATAGCCTACCAGTGTGGCAAGTGCCGCTGGCTGCTGGTAAGCTTTCTTGACTTGGAAATACATTTTTGCCAACACATGGCTAACCTTTGTTTAACCAGCAGCTTCACCCGGAGAGAGCAGGAGACAGGAAGTACTACAATTGACCTTTGGGTCTAAGGCTCCCTTGTGTGTCTGCTTGCTCCTCAGGTTGTTCTTGCTTCCCTCAGTTCCTGGTTTCCAGTTTTTCTTTCTCCCAGGCCCACAGTCACAGCACCAAATCCAGCACATACCACCTGGTTATGTTTCACTCTATTGGATTACTCCAATATATGTGTATCACTCCGAAGCAGAGAGATACATCCGAGGTAAGGATTTACAAATTTACTCCAGTGTACACCTGTGTCACGGCTTGGGGTCAGCCCCAATATATAGACCTCATGGCCGCGACACGATAAAGCTCCGCCTTATCTCAGCTCACTGTTCACCATAGCAACACCTACCCGTAGCACGCGCTTCAGCAGGTATATTTCACTGGTCATCCGCAAAGCCAACACCGACCTTTGGCCGCCTTTCCTTCCAGTTCTCTGCTGCCAATGACTGGAACGAATTGCAAAAATCACTGGTTGGCGACTCATATCGCCCTCACTAACTTCAAGCATCGGCTGTCAGAGCAGCTTACTGATCGCTGCAGCTGTACACAGCCCATCTGTAAATAGCCCATCCAACCAGCCCCATCCCCATATTTGTTTTTTTCGGCTCTTTTGCACACCAGTATTTGTACTTGCACATCCTCATCTGCACATCTATCACTCCAGTGTTAATTGCTAAATTGTAATTACTTTATGGCCTATTTATTGCCTTACCTCCTTACTTCATTTGCACACACTGTCTACAGTTTTTTATTGTGTTATTGACTGTACGTTTGTTTATCCCATGTGTAACTCTGTGTTGTTGTTTTTGTCGCACTGCTTTGCTTTATCTTGGCCAGGTCGCATTTGTAAATGAGAACTTGTTCTGAACTGGCCTACCTGGTTAAATAAAGGTGAAAAAAACACACATAAAAAACACATTCTCTTTCATTTTCTCGGCGGACGTCCGTATGGCTTGAGGTACAAACTTTCTGAAGTTCGCTTGATAAGTCACTGGTAAGTGTAATATCTTGCATGAAAGTATACTCACTGGCTGTTTGCAGCCTGGAGCAGCTGGCCACATGGCCAGACCCTCCTCTTGAGTGCTCCACTCGCTGCGCATGGTTGATCTGTATCTTCCCGCCCGTGGTTTGTCGTGCTTGTGTTTCGTTAGCGTTACACTATGACTGTGTGTGCATCAATTAATATATTGGTGGGTCTTGCTGCCACAAACTGTATTTACCTTACATAACTTGCCGACTGGCTTGTTTTGTGTGTGTTGTGAATTGTTTTAACATGCTGTCCCCGCGCTATAGGCGCAGGTTCTCTGCTAATTACCCTACACGGGTTCTCTGCTAATTACCCTACAGGGTTTTCTTGTTCTTTCTCCTGCAGAATGTAAGAGTATGGTGGTGGGCTGCCACTAGGTTGAGACATTAACTTTGGAGTTCCTGGAGTTACTCCATCATATTGTGCTGTTTTTTGTTTTCTGCTTGGATATTAAACCTGCTAGGTTAAATCGCAGTTGGCGTAAAACAAAAACACACATAAATCAAATCCATTACCTGGTTACTGTTTTTTTGGCTGCCTGTTTTTCCCACAGGGGTCTTCCCCTGTGTCTTCCCCTGTGTTTGCAGAGGTACTGGGTAATTTATCCCTCCCTTTGTGACAGGTGTGATGGTGGCATCCCCCTGGGGATCTACATAACTCGTGTGTGCACTGCCTGGGATTGAGCCATACTGGATGCCTGTTTTGTGTGGTGTTCTTAAAACGGCTGCATCTGGCGGAGGCCATGCGCAAGTGGGTTGGCCGAGCTGGGGCTCAGGCTGGGGGCGAGCTCCCTCCCTCAGGAGTGGTGCGGCAGCGAGCTGTTAGTCCCTCTACTGGGCCCAGTACCCCTCCAAGGAAGCATGGCCAGAGCCACCGCAGGCAGAGCCCATCTGCTGCCAGTCCTGGACGGGGGCACGAGTCGGACCACTGGGACCACCTTGAACGGAGGCAACGACAGCTGTGTTGCCTCCATTCAAGGTGGCAACGACAGCTGTTCCCTGTTGGCCAGTGTTAGGCTGTTCCTGGGGGACGATGCTGGCACTGTTCACCACGTGAGCGGGGCTACCAGGCTGACAGGCCATCAAAAGCCGCCAGCGGGGCTTCATCGCCCCCAGCAGATCGAGAGGCTATGAGAGGCCTACTCACTAGGGTAGCCACTGCACTGGACATCAACTGGTGGACAGTGAGGACTCTCCATCTGTCCCCATCTCTGCTGAGATCCGCGAGGCCTTGCAGGAGAACTGGGCCTCTGCCAGGGCAGAAACCGCGACTGAAGGCGGGACGCTGTCCTGGCACTTCTCACGTCCCTAGGATTGTTGATCCTCAATTACCTGGACGATTGGCTGATTGTTGCAACCCCTATTACTAGCCTGTTCAACCTCTCTCGTATCGTTTGAGATTCCCAAAGATTGGAAAGCTGCCGCGGTCATCCCCCTCTTCAAAGGGGGTGACACTCTAGACCCAAACTGCTACAGACCTATATCTATCCTACCCTGTCTTTCTAAGGTCTTCGAAAGCCAAGTCAACAAACAGATACCGACCATTTCCAGTACCTTCTCCGCTATGCAATCTGGTTTCAGAGCTGGTCATTGGTGCACCTCAGCCACGCTCAAGGTCCTAAACAATATCATAACCGCCATCGATAAGGGACATTACTGTGCAGCCGTATTCATCGACCTGGCCAGGGCTTTCGACTCTGTCAATCACCACATTCTTATTGGCAGACTCGACAGCCTTGGTTTCACAAATGATTGCCTCACCTGGTTTACCAACTAAAGGTCGACCGATTAATCGGAATGGCAGATTAATTAGGGCCGATTTCAAGTTTTCATAACAATCGGAAATCGGTATTTTTGGACGCCGATTTTGCAGAATATTATTATTATTTTTTTTTTACACCTTTATTTATTTAGGCAAGTCAGTTAAGAACACATTCTTATTTTCAATGACGGCCTAGGAACGGTGGGTTAACTGCCTTGTTCAGGGGCAGAACGACAGATTTTTACCTTGTCAGCTCAGGGATTCAATCTTGCAACCTTACGGTTAACTAGTCCAACGCTCTAACCACCTGCCTCACGAGGAGCCTGCCTGTTACGTGAATGCAGTAAGAAGCCAAGGTAAGTTGCTAGCTAGCATTAAACTTATCTTATAAAAAACAATCAATCAATCATAATCACTAGTTATAACTACACATGGTTGATGATATTACTAGTTTATCTAGCGTGTCCTGCGTTGCATATAATTGATGCGGTGCGCATTCGTGAAAAAGGACTGTTGTTGCTCCAACGTGTACCTAACCATAAAAATCAATGCCTTTCTTAAAATCAATACACAGAAGTATATATTTTTAAACCTGCATATTTAGCTAAAAGAAATCCAGGTTAGCAGGCAATATTAACCAGGTGAAATTGTGTCACTTCTCTTGTGTTCATTGCACGCAGAGTCAGGGTATATGCAACAGTTTGGGCCGCCTGGCTCATTGCGAACTAATTTGCCAGAATTATACGTAATTAGGTTGTGCAATGTAACAGGAATATTTAGACTTATGGATGCCACCCGTTAGATAAAATACGGAACGGTTCCGTATTTCACTGACAGAATAAACGTTTTGTTTCGAGATGATAGTTTCCGGATTCGACCATATTAATGACCTAAGGCTTGTATTTCTGTGTGTTATTATGTTATAATTAAGTCTATGATTTGATAGAGCAGTCTGACTGAGCGATGGTAGACACCAGCAGGCTCGTAAGCATTCATTTAAACAGCACTTTCGTGCGTTTTGCCAGCAGCTCTTTGCAATGCTTCAAGCATTGTGCTGTTTATGACTTCAAGTCTATCAACTCTCGAGATTAGGCTGGTGTAACCGATGTGAAATGGCTAGCTAGTTAGCGGGGTGAGCGCTAATAGCGTTTCAAACGCCACTCGCTCTGAGACTTGGAGTAGTTGTTCCCCTTGCTCTGCATGGATAACGCTGCTTCGAGGGTGGCTGTTGTCGATGTGGTCCTGGTTCGAGCCCAGGTAGCGGCAAGGAGAGGGATGGAAGCTATACTGTTACACTGGCAATACTAAAGTGCCTATAAGAACATCCAATAGTCAAAGGTATATGAAATACAAATCGTATAGAGAGAAATAGTCCTATAATTCCTATAATAACTACAACCTACAACTTCTTACCTGGGAATATTGAAGACTCATGTTAAAAGGAACCACCAGCTTTCATATGTTCTCATGTTCTGAGCAAGGAACTTAAACGTTAGCTTTCTTACATGGCACATATTGCACTTTTAATTTCTTCTCCAACACTTTTTGCATTATTTAAACCAAATTGAACATGTTTCATTATTTATTTGAGGCTAAATTGATTTTATTGATGTATTATATTAAGTTAAAATAAGTGTTCATTCAGTATTGTTGTAATTGTCATTATTACAAATAAACCAAAAAAATCGGCCGATTAATCGGCATCTGCTTTTTTTGGTCCTTCAATAATCGGAATCGGTTAAAATATTTTATCAAGGTTTAAGATAAATTATTAAATATTTCTACCCAGCAACTTAACCATTATGATTAGAGGTTATGTAGCATGGACAAGGGGTAATTAAAAATTATAACCATTGTGGAAGAAAGGAATGTATGTATGTGCCGAAAGAAAGCAAAGAGACTCGTTAACCTATGTTTGAACCGACCCAGCTATAACTCTGTGGAGATAAGATAAGACAGGGAGAGCCCTCCAGGTTTTCCATATCTGGGGGGAACTGGAACTGTCAGCTAAGTGGTAATAAAGTGTGGTGAGACTTCAGGAGATAATCCAGATATAGTGTGTAATGTATGTGCGTTAGTGTGTTGGAATGGACTTTGGAATCAGCTTTGTCTTATCGGAGAGGAGGAGGGACATTTTAGGACGCTATGACGCTATGTGTGATATATAAACTAATGTACATGGTATTTTGAGTAGAGCTCTCTCGAGAATAAAGCTATTGATTAATTTGGACACTGGTCTTTGTCTATTTTATGCAAATAAGAATCTTACAAATTCTTAGAAACGGACAGAGTGTTTGCTTTGTTATAATTAAATTGATTAACGAACATATAGGAAACTAATTCCTACAACAGTATCGGCGTTGAAAAATCATAATCGGTCGACCTCTATTACCAACTACTTCTCTGATAGAGTTCAGTGTGTCAAATCGGAGGGCCTGTTGTCTGGACCTCTGGCAGTCTCTATGGGGGTGCCACAGGGTTCAATTCTCGGGCTGACTCTCTTCTCTGTATACATCAATGATTTCGCTCTTGCTGCTGGTGATTCTCTGATCCACCTCTACGCAGACGACACCATTCTGTATACTTCTGGCCCCTCTTTGGACACTGTGTTAAAACTTCTTATGGCTACAATCCCGGTAATGGGATCGATATGACAACAGCCAGTGAAAGTGCAGGGCGCCAAATTCAAACAACAGAAATCTCATAATTAAAATTCCTCAAACATACATGTGTCTTATACCATTTTAAAGATAATCTTGTTGTTAATCCCACCAAAGTGTCTGATTTCAAATAGGATTTTCAGCGAAAGCACTACAAACGATTATGTTAGGTCACCACAAAACCACAATAACCATCTGCACTTCGACTGGCTGTTGTCATATCGATCCCGTTAACGGGACTGCAGCCATAAGAAGTTTTTAAGCATCTCCAATCCAAAATTAAATCTAGACTCGGCTTCCTATATCGCAACAAAGCATCCTTCACTCATGCTGCCAAACATACCCTCGTAAAACTGACCATCCTACCGATCCTCGACTTCGGCGATGTCATCTATAAAATAGCCTCCAACACTCTACTCAACAAATTGGATGCAGTCCATCACAGTGCCATACGTTTTGTCACCAAAGCCCCATATACTACCCACCACTGCGACCTGTACGCTCTCGTTGGTTGGCCCTCACTTCATACTTGTCGCCAAACCCACTGGCTACAGGTCATCTACAAGTATCTGCTAGGTAAAGCCATAGCAGCACCCACTCGTAGCACGCGCTCCAGCAGGTATATCTCACTGGTCACCCCCAAAGCCAATACCCCCTTTGGTCGCCTTTCTTTCCAGTTCTCTGCTGCCAATGACTGGAACGAACTGCAAAAATCACTGAAGCTGGAGACTCTCCCTCACTAGCTTTAAGTACCAGCTGTCAGAGCAGCTCACAGATCACTGTACATAGCCCATCTGTAAACAGCCCATCTATCTACCTCATCCCCATACTGTATTTATTTATTTATCTTGCTCCTTTGCACCCCAGTATCTCTACTTGCACATTCATCTTCTGCACATCTACCATTCCAGTGTTTAATTGCCATATTGTAATTACTTCGCCACCATGACCTATTTATTGCCTTAACTCCCTTATCTTACCTCATTTGCACACACCGTATATAGACTTTTTCTACTGTATTATTGACTGTATGTTTTGTGTATTCCATGTGTAACTCTGTGTTGTTGAATGTGTCGAATTGCTATGCTTTATCTTGGCCAGGTCGCAGCTGCAAAGGAGAACTTGTTCTCAACTAGCCTACCTGGTTAAATAAAGGTGACATAAAATAAAAAATAAAAATTGTGCCTTGACCAGGACCCAGGTCCTGTCAGACAGACGTGCGCCTGACCCACATCGGTGGGCTGGGCATTACTGTAAGAGACAAGAGTCGTCTGACGCCCACCCAGAGGGTGGCCTTCATTGGCATGGAACTGGACTCAGTACTCATGAGAGCATGCCTGCCCATCAGAAGGGTTCAGGGGATCGTATCTTGCCTCAACTACTTTCGGCAGGGGCGGGTGGTATCCGCCCTAACCTGCCAACGCCTGTTGGGCTTGCTGATGGCGGCCACATTGTTGATTCCCCTGGGCCTGCCCCATCTCCAGCCTCTTCAACAGTGGTTAACTCCCACCGGCTGCACCCAAAGCTCCACCGTCACCGCCAGCTGCGGGTGACCACACAGTGCCTCAGGGCATTGTTGAGATGGCGCTGTCACTCCTTTCTCTCAGATGGGGTGGAGATGCCGAGGATGTGCCGCCGGGAGCTGGTCAGCACAGACACCTCCCAGAACAGCTGGGGGGGGCAGCGGCTGTTGGCTACCCCCTTGGAGCGGCAGGCACATCAATAAACTACAGCTCCGAGCTGTACTGCTGGCCCTGCAGTCTTTCCTTCCATATCTGAAGGGAAGACATGTCCTGGTGAGAACAGACAACACACCACAGTGGTAGCTTACATCAACCATCAGGGTGGACTGAGGTCCCACCGCCTCCATATTATGGCACGGGAGCTCCTTCTCTGGGCTCAGGGACGTCTAGCGTCTTTGCGCGCAGCGCACGTACCTGGCATCCTAAATGTGGCAGTGGATATGTTCTCAAAGGTGGGCTCGCCACCTTGGGACTGGAGCCTACATCCCCAGGTGGTCAGCACCTGTGGGACAAGTTCGGGAGGGTGCAGGTGGACCTGTTTGCCTCCCTGGACAATGCACTTTGCCCCATGTGGTACTTCATGCCTCTGGGCTTGGATGCTCTGGCTTACGATTGGCCAGGGCTGGAGCTTACGCATTCCCCTCTTTTCCCCTGATCCAGGCTGTGCTGGACAGGACCAGGATGGCAGAGCATCGTCTGCTTCTGGTGGCCCCATACTGGCCCAGATGACCCTGGTTCAGCCTTCTCCTGTCCCTGTTGTCTGGGACACCTTGGCAACTTCCCCTGGGACCGGACCTGCTGTCTCATGTCGGGGGAACTCTGTGGCATCCGAGGTCGCACCGTCTCAGTCTGTGGGATTGGCCACTGAAGGGCACCGATTTTTTTTTATTTTGGAAAGGTTTTATTGTTGCATTTCCTTTAAAACATCTCATATTTATTATTGCACGTAATTTTATACACATAAAAATTGTATAAAAGCATAAAACACAGCATTTGAATATTACATTTAAATTTGTTAAAAAGTACATGTTGTTAAAAACAATAGAAACAACCATGAATACAAGTAATTTTTCTTGTAAAACATTCAATCTGTAAAAGCCATTTAAAATGTGAACAGTTGTGGCCTAAAGTTTTGAGAATGACACAAATATGAATTTTCAGCCTGCTGCCTCAGTTTGTATGATAGCAATTTGCATATACTCCAGAATGTTATGAAGAGTGATCAGATGAATTGCAATTAATTGCAAAGTCCCTTTTTGCCATGCAAATGAACTGAATCCCCCAAAAAACATTTCCACTGCATTTCAGCCCTGCCACAAAAGGACCAGCTGACATCAAGTCAGTGATTCTCTTGTTAACACAGGTGTGAGTGTTGACAAGGACAAGGCTGGAGATCACTCTGTCATGCTGATTGAGTTCGAATAACAGACTGGAAGCTTCAAAAGGAGGGTGGTGCTTGGAATCATTGTTCTTCCTCTGTCAACCATGGTTACCTGTAAGGAAACACGTGCCGTCATCATTGCTTTGCACAAAAAGGGCTTCACAGGCAAGGATATTGCTGCCAGTAAGATTGCACCTAAAACAACCATTTATCGGACCATCAAGAACTTCAAGGAGAGCGGTTCAATTGTTGTGAAGAAGGCTTCAGGTCGCCCAAGAAAGACCAGCAAGCACCAGAACAGTCTCCTAAAGTTGATTCAGCTGCAGGATCGGGGCACCACCAGTACAGAGCTTGCTCAGGAATGGCAGCAGGCCGGTGTGAGTGCATCTGCATGCACAGTGAGGCAAAGACTTTTGGAGGATTGCCTTGTGTCAAGAAGGGCAGCAAAGAAGCCACTTCTCTCCAGGAAAAACATCAAGGACAGACTGATATTCTGCAAAATGTACAGGGATTTGACTGCTGAGGACTGGGGTAAAGTCATTTTCTCTGATGAATCCCCTTTCCGATTGTTTGGGGCATCCGGAAGAAAGCTTGTACGGAGAAGACAAGGTGAGTGCTACCATCAGTCCTGTGTCATGCCAACAGTAAAGCATCCTGAGACCATTCATGTGTGGTGTTGCTTCTCAGCCAAGGGAGTGGGCTCACTCACAATTTTGCCTAAGAACACAGCCATGAATAAAGAATGGTACCAACACATCCTCCGAGAGCAACTTCTCCCAACCACCCAGGAACAGTTTGGTGACAAACAATGCCTTTTCCATCTTGATGGTGCACCTTGCCATAAGGCAAGTGATAACTAAGTGGCTCGGGGAACAAAACATCAATATTTTGGGTCCATGGCCAGGAAACTCCCCAGACCTTAATCCCATTGAGAACTTGTGGTCAATCCTCAAGAGGCGGGTGGACAAACAAAAACCCATGAATTCTGACAAATTCCAAGCATTGATTATGCAAGAATGGGCTGCCATCAGTCAGGATGTGGCCCAGAAGTTAATTGACAGCATGCCAGGGCGGATTGCAGAGGTCTTGAAAAAGAAGGGTCAACACTGCAAATATTGACTCTTTGCATCAACTTCATGTAATTGTCAATAAAAGCCGTTGACACTTATGAAATGCTTGCAATTATACTTCAGTATTCCATAGTAACATCTGACAAAAATATCTAAAGACACTGAAGCAAACTTTGTGAAAATTAATATTTGTGTCATTCTCAAAACTTTTGGCCACGACTGTACAAATGATTTAACAAAAGTAAAACATTTTTAAGACATGAAAAACATGTTAAAAAGTCACTTTGTTAAAAAGCTGTCTTCGGTCCTTTGTACAGGAGCGGGGTGAGTCCTTACCAAACTCGCCTCCTCCTGCTCTTCCGAATCAATAACTGTCCTGTCCTTCAGGGCCCAGAGGAGATCCCTCCCCTAGACGCAGCAGCGCTGTCAGGCCGTGGCCGTCAGGACCTTGGGTGTTGTGGGGGACCCTTTGTCTGGGCTAAAGGCCCCCTTTCTTCTGTACCACCCCAGGGCCTCCGGGGCTACCATGGCCACTGCCTGGGAGGTGGTCTCTACTTGTTTCGCTACCAGCAGGTTGTGGGAGGACCACAGTGCTTCCTTCAGACACGGCACCAATGGTCCATGTTAGGACAACAGGAGGGTGTAATGAACACCATGCAGAGCGCAAGGGCGCTGGTTACAACCACGGCATACCAGTTGCGCTGGCGGTTGTTCTGCTCTTGGTGCACTGGTATTGAGGTTGTGCCTGAGTCCTGAGGGGTGCACTATGTCCTCCAATACCTGCAGTCTCGCTTGGATGAGGGCTTGGCAGCCTCTACACTGAGAGGGTATTTGGCCGCTATATCTTCCTGCCATGCGGGGTGGATGGACATGCCAGTGTGGCGCCATCCCTTGGTCTCCAGGTTTATGAGGGGGGTTCCTCGCCTGCGTCCAGCTAGGACCAGTTCAATGGCGAGCTGGGATCTGGATGTGGTCTTGGCAGCTTTGGCAAAGCCGCAATTCGAACATTTGGAGTCTGCCTCCCTGAAACACATCTCTATGAAGGTGTTTTTCTAGGTAGCGATTACTTCCATGAAGAGGGTGGGTGAGCTCCATCCTTATTCGGTAAGTTTTGAGTGCTACCGGATGGACCCTGGGGGAGGAGTATATCTCCACCCCAACCCTTCATTCCTCCTTAAGGTTCTGTCAGACAGACATGTGAACATCCCTTTTGTCCTGTCTGCTTACGACCCCCCCGGCAGTGGCGGGGGAGTCTGGGCCTCCCTCCGGCATGCTATGCCCTGTGAGGGCACTGGCTGCCTACGTGGAGCGGACACGGTCAGTGAGAACAACAGACCAGGTCTTTGTCTCACTTGATCGTGGACACGATTACGACAGCATACCGCCTGGCTGGCAGGCCAGTGCTGGGATCTGTGGTGGCACATTCAACAAGAGGTGTGGCTGCATCCTGGGCTCTACTTAGAGGAGGGCCTCTCGCTGATATCGTTGCTGCAGCCAGCTGGGCTTCCTCTTGCACCTTTGCTAGGTACTATCGGGTAAATGTGGCACCTCCCTCTGCAGTTGGTTCAGTAGTCCTGGGCATCGCCTCCCCTTCCGTGGACTGTGCCGGGACCCCCCTTCCACATTGACGGCCCTTGCGTCTCGGTCCCTTGCTGGGACTTTACCGCTGGCTGGCCAGGTCCCTCTAGCACCAACTAGTCTGGTATGGGTATACCAATATATTGGAGTGATCCAATATAGTGAAACATAACGAAAGTTACATGAGCTATATGGATCACTCCAATTCTCTACGGTGCTAGAGGCGCCTCAGAAATGATGTAGAAAACGTGATTCGCGGCCATGGGGTCTATATATAGGGGCGGACCCCAGCCATGACACAGGTGTACACAGGAGTAAATCTGTAAATCCTCACCTCGGATGTATCTCTCCGTCGCAAAGTGATACCAATATATTGGAGTGATCCATATAGCTCACATAACCGTGGTTACATACGTAACCTTCGTTTTCCAGCCCTGATACCAGCACAATATCCAACCCAGCCCCAACACCAACCCAGTTCTTCCTGGTCCCAGCCCCAATAGCAGCACCAACCCTGGATACAGAACTGACCAACCACAATTGCCACCTCCAACCAGAAACTGACAGACCCCACCCCTTCCCCAACATAAAGACACAAACACACCGTCAACCATTCCACCAGACCAGCTATTCCCATACTGCCGTCGGGGGTACGCTAAATACAAATATGACCCACTTTTTTTTTAAATAAAAAATTCTTCACATTTTCAAACAGTCTATTTATATTTTCCAATGGGGCTATATGGGGGTGTTCCAATGGGGGTGAGGTTTTTTTCTTGCCTGAGTATCCTTCTTTCATTGCCAAAAATAAAATTAAATCGTCTAGTGTTCAGCGAAATAACAACACAATGTCAAATACAGGTAGCCTCGTAAAATAATTAACATCCAATCACAGTGTAACTGTTACTCTTTCGCAGGAATTCCACTAACGGTCCGTATGTAGCTAAACGTAGCTACTGCTCATTCCGTTTGCTCGAAAATGGATAAATGGTTAAAAAAAGTAAGGCCCGGATCCATAGAAACACATACCAACTCTACTGGTAGTACTGCTACCACCAGCAGTACTACACCTGCACCTGTCGACGGCACAAGTTGTTCTGCTTCCACGAGCACATCCAATGCTAGCATCAGTATTTCTACATATGTTGTTAGCCCAGCAAGCATGGATACTGACAGTTGTGAATCTGATGCAGCCGAAGAGCTACTGCCCCCTTACCCGGGAAAGCACTGAACAACAGACAGGGACGTTTGTCCATCGAAGAGGCGCAAATATGATGAGAACTACAATGATTTGGGGTTCACTTCTATTGGGAGTAGTGCCTTTCCTCAGCCACAGTGTGTTATATGTGCAAAAGCACTATCTCACAACTTGATGAAACCTTCACTCTTGCGCAGACATTTAGAAACAAAACATGTCAATTTGAAAAACAAGCCACGGGAGTTTTATGAGCGAGAATTAAGACGACTTTTGAGTAGTAAGACATGTATAAAAGCAACATATACCATTAATAAGAAGGGGCTAGAAGTGTCTTATATGGTGAGCTACCGAGTGGCTAGGACAGGCAAGCCCCATACTATTGTGGAGGAATTCATTCTTCCTGCTGCCGTGGATATGGCTGGGACAATGCTGGGGGAAAAGGCCAAGAAAATTGTACAGACAATGCCTTCATCAAACAACACTGTTTCACAACGCATCAGTGACATGGCAGGAGATGCTTTGAAACAAATACTGCTTCACATACAAGCCAGTGAATTATATGTGTTACAGCTGGATGAGTCAACAGATGTGGCAGGCCTGGCACAGCTCCTGGTATAGAGACATCCTCTTCTGCAAACCACTGGAAACCAGGACAACTGGAGAGGATATTTTTAAAGTACTGGACAGCCTTGTGACATCAAATGGACTTTGATGGTCAAGATGTGTTGGTATCTGTACTGATGGCGCAAAAGCCATGACAGGGAGACATAGTGGAGTGGTAACGCACGTGCAAGCGCACGTGTAGTTCCCAACGCCACTTGGGTACACTGCAGCATCCACCGAGAGGCTCTTGCTACCAAAGGAATGCCTGACAGCTTGAAAGACGTTTTGGACATTACAGTGAAAATGGTTCACTTTGTTTAAGCAAGACCCCTGAACTCTTGTGTATTTTCTGCACTATGCAATGATATGGGCAGCGACCGTGTAATGATTTTACAAGATACAGAAGTGCGCTGGTTATTGAGTTTTTTTTAAATTGAGAGACGAGCTTAAAGTTTTCTTTACTGACCATAATTTTCACTTGTCTGACAGCTTGCATGATGACGAGTTTCTCACACGACTGGCCTATCTGGGTGATGTTTTTTCTCGCCTGAATGATCTGAATCTAGGATTACAGGGACTCTCCACAACTATATTCAATTTGCAGGACAAAATTGAGGCTAGGATTAAGAAGTTGGAGCTCTTCTCTGTCTGCATTAACAAGGACAACACACAGGTCTTTCCATCATTGTATGATTTTTTGTGTGCAAATTAAATCAAGCTGTCAAATGTGATATAGCGAAGCACCTGAGTGAGTTGGGTGTGCAATTACGCAAGTACTTCCCCAAAACGGATGACACAAACAACTGGAATCTTTATCCTTTTCATGCCCTGCCTCAGTCCACTTACCGATATCTGAACAAGAGAGCCTCATCGAAATTGCAACAAGCGGTTCTGTGAAAATGTAATTTAATCAGAAGCCACTGCCAGATTTCTGGATAGGGCTGCGCTCAGAGTTTCTTGCCTTGGCAAATCACGCTGTTAAGACACTGATGCCCTTTGCAAACACGTACCTATGTGAGAGGGGATTCTCGGCCTTCACTAGCATGAACACTAAATACAGGCACAGACTGTGTGTGGAAAATTATTTAAGACTGAGACTCTCTCCAAGCACACCCTTCTCATTAACCTGTGGTGAGTTATTCACAATTTTTGATGAACAAGTAAGGTTTTAAATGGAAGATGGCTAAATAAAGAGCAAAATTATTGATAATTATTATATTATTATTTGTGCCCTGGTCCTATAAGAGTTGTTTGTCACTTCCCACGAGCCGGGTTGTGACAAAAACTCACACTCATTCTTATGTTTAATAAATGTATTGTCACGTTCTGACTATAGTTCTTTTGTGTTTTCTTTGTTTTAGTGTTGGTCAGGACGTGAGCTGAGTGGGCATTCTATGTGGTGTGCCTAGTTTTCCGTTTCTATGTTTGGCCTGATATGGTTCTCAATCAGAGGCAGGTGTTAGTCATTGTCTCTGATTGGGAACCATATTTAGGTAGCCTGTTTTGTGTTGGATTTTGTGGGTGGTTGTCTTCATGTCTTCGTGTGTTTGCACCAGACAGAACTGTTTCGGTTTTTCATATTTTGTTGTTTTGTATTTTGTAGTGTTCACGTTTATTTGGCTTTAATTAAAAATGATGAACACTAACCACGCTGCGCTTTGGTCCGATCCTTCATCCACAGAAGAAAGCCGTTACATGTATCGTATAGTGTGTGTGCTGACCCTGGTTCTGGAGGGGGTACGCAGCAGGAGAATTAATGTTTTAAGGGGTACGGGATTACAAAAAGTTTGGGAACCACTGCACCAGACCAACCATGACTGACTGACTGACTAATTGATGTACATTTACATTTACATTTAAGTCATTTAGCAGACGCTCTTATCCAGAGCGACTTACAAGTACATACATTCATACTTTTTTTGTACTGGCCCCCCATGGGAATCGAACCCACAACCCTGGCGTTGCAAGCGCCATGGCCTACCAACTGAGCCACACGGGGCCCTATGTACTGATGATTGTTACCTGTTTTTTTTATTGACTGCATTTCTTTTTAGTCTTTTGTTAGTTTCTCATTTCATTAACTTAAGTTGATTGATTGCTTATTGTTTGAATTGTTGATTATTTAGAATTTTAACTAAATTTGATTATAAATGTTAACTTGTAAATTATTTTGAAGAAAATAAAAATTAATTGACTTTGTTTAACCAGCTAAACAGCTGTTCTTAGCAAACATGTGTTTGCCGTTACCTTTCTAGCTAATAGGCTATGTTAGAGATTACACTTCCTCTTCTAATTGTAAAATATCTACTAAATCTATTCATTTTAAAATGTTGATTACCTTTTGCAACAGTTAACAAGTTGTCCCAGATGAATGATGCAGTGCCCCCCCTTGGGCCAATAGAGATATCGCGTCTCACTAACACGTCAGTTAATTACTATAGCTCCCACCTTTGACCAATCAATGTAATTTTGTAAATGCCGGATCTCTATGGCAAGACGCATCATTCACCCAAGTTTAGTCAAAATCGTCCCAGTGCTGTCTGAGATATTGTGTGACTAACGTACAAATGGATGGACATAGATCCATTGTCCCCTCCCCAATTTCATCGTGGGGGACAATTGTCATTCACCTGATAAGGCAAGATGTGATTTAACATTTCTTTTGCTAACATATGATGGGGGTCCTTGGGTCGCTGGTTTGCCTGGAATGGGGTACCTGGGCAAGAAAATCGTGGCTGTAGAATTAACTGCTTAATCTGCTGTTTACTTTCACGTCCATAGCCTAGAATGCTGGGCTGGAAACTAGGCCAGGAATGTGAACAATTAGACTAGCCAAACAATGGAGTGGTATGTCAACAATACTAGGCACAATCAGACAGGAGACAAACAGAGAGCACAGAGAACACGGCATTCATCATGCTATCTATCCAGTCATGAAAACCTGGCTACTGTACAACTATAAGTCCATTCATATGTTAATGTTTAATTTGCATATACCCCACCCACTCCCCTACCCCATATCCCAGTGTGTGCCACCCATGACCGAGAAATGTACATGCCAATTAGAGTCCATATCATTATTTCCTAACAAATCATGGAACATGTGTTATTTTAGTATTTGTCCAGTAGGTTTCCTCAGTGAGGAAGCCCCCAAAACTACATTAAAGAAAAAATACTGAAAATATAATGTGGAAGTTAGTATAATGCATGTTATATAATGCACCACAAAACACTACGCCTATACATCACTGTATAAGTTAGTGTTAAGGCTGGTTTTCCTTGTTATGTAGTTACCTCTGGATACTGTACAAGGCAGGGCACCTAATAGCCAAGAAAAAAGTGATAAATTGACACTCTTGTTTAACAAGCATTTGTGGGTGTTAAAAAGACACTGTCATGGGCCACTGAATTCATTATTTCTCCGCCAGTAGGCCTAGTACACATGCCTACGCACACACAGTACTGGTCTCATCCATGGACTACCCAAAGTTACAAGTACTAGGCCACTGTCCTCGCTTGCAACACTCACTACCGAGTTGCAAACTGACTCGGCAAGCAACATCAGTACAATAATTGTTCGTCAGGAGCTTCATGAAATGGGTTTCCATGGCAGAGCAGCCACACACAAGCCTAAGATCACCATAAGCAATACAAACTGTCGGCTGGAGTGGTGTAAAGCTTGCCGCCATTGGACTCTCCGCTCTCTCTCTCTAGTCCTGCGTGCCAGGGACTGCCTCCAGAACAGACCCCCTCCTGTGCTCAACCTACATACCATTCCTAGTGCCATCACGGCCAACTGAGCTGAGGATGGAATGACTCAGGAGAGCAGAGATGCCTCATGCCTCTCAGTTATCAGAATGCTCAGCTCGTCATCATCACAGCAGAATGTTCATGCGGACATCGCTAACATATCAAAAACCGATCGCAGCAAAGACACCATGACCTTCTCACTAAGTGAGCCCAGCCAAAAATGCAGCAAAGCTATGGGCCATTTGGCTCATTCACACAGAGGAGAGACAGCTTATTTTTGTGTTATTCACAGCCTTCAGAGCAAGGCCTTCCTCTGAAATACCCATGAGTGTTTTTCTACTCCATTAACTGGGCCTGTTGGGATTCCACACACAAATGCCCAACACCGCGCCACAGCAGAAGTCATTATTTACACACGGTCGTGAGAACAAAAAACCTGCACACTGCTGAGAGAGTGCATAAACAAGAAACAGAGGAAGAAGACAGACACTACTGCCTTCTAAGTACTATATCCATATCCCCCAGAACCATGGGCATGAGCGTTCCCATCTTTCATCCGGAGAGAAGGTGCTTGATTTAACTTGCTGCGACCGCCAGATGGATGGGGTTTGAATTTTAGCAGCGATTCCATTGGTCCTTAGCGCAAACTCCACCCACCTGGCGTGCCGTTGAACTCAATCAAGTGCACGACACGACACCATGTTCTTGAGCATGAGGCGCCTTCAGAGCAAATCCACCTCTCAGGACAATGGATTATCCTTTGGGGTTGTACTACACCACATCAGACGTCACCCTGACATAAATATGAGGGAGGCCAGCAGCCTCGTCTTACAGCGCAATCTGTCCACAAGGCGGCTGTATAAGAAAACATAACAGAGCAGAGATTAATGGGATAGGGGTAGAGGATCTAGGGGTTTAATCACTTCTTGAATGAGAAATAAGAAAGGGCATACTTCTAACATATGGAGGAGAGCTTAGTAAATTAGCCCTGTTGATTAACAGCCACCAGTAACTCTTTACGCCAAGGGGACAAGACGGGTAATGAATAACTACACTACTCCATCTATCCAAGACACTTGTATGGATGGGGATTTTAAAATCCTCTATATTATTCCAGTCACTGGCCATGAATAACTGAGTGGACTGAGATGGATGGGTTCACTCCATGTTGACTCCAGCAGCATAACGTCAGGTGATTAGTAAGACAGACAGGGAGCAAGCGGCAGAGACGCTTTCCTGTGAGAATGGGATGCGCAGCCAAACACCTGGAGACACACAGCTGTGGGCAGGAGACCCCTTTGTGAGAGCAGAGAACCATTTGTTCACAAATATCTGAGACAATCGTGGGGAAAACTAGTAGTCCTCTTTTCATACAGCACACCTGACTGCTGTCTCAATGTACTGTATCAGTGGGGTAATCTCATACAGAATAATGCAAATTGTTGTTCTGATATCTTTTAAAATTCCTAGGGGGCTTCCTATATCAGGACACCTACTGGACAAACACTAAGAGGTCATCATTTTGACTGTGACCTTAAGAGAAAGCAAAAAGCTTCATGCCCTCTACCCATTATTCTTCCATTGTGAGTTAATCAGAACAGGATCCTTGCATTTCTTTGAGGACCAGGTGAGAACAATCATTTCTCATCAAACCATTCATTACGGTCTGCTACTTCACTTCAAAAGTACCAGGTAAGTATGTACCTTACTGACACTACTTTATTATAGCACTACGGGTGGCATGCCTATGGTGCACATAGTAAATAGACTACCATGACCCATGTTCCTATGTTGGCTGTCGATATAAAAGTTATCAAAATGTACTATCGTTCACATTCAAGGATATCATACCCATTTTTCCTTTGAATGTATTTCATGGAATTTGCTGTACACTATTCAGAAATGTAATAATAAATGCAGCCATTTCACACCCAGAACGCAACACATCTGGAAAAGGGGACAGCTCTCAAAAATGTGTGTAAGGGGGGACTTGTTCAATACAGTGGACCACAGAGTTCCAGGAGTATGTAGTATGAATGCTGGACACAGGATAAATTAACAAGTATTCTTTCACAATGTGAAATGGTGATTCCTACATCAGGAAACTTACTGGACAAATACTAAAATAGCTAATTCTCCAAACCTCAATGTGGCATCAGGGTGGCATGCCTACATAACACATAGGCACATGGGTCATGGTTGTCCATGTTACATGGTGGGGGCGTGTCATATGCAAATTAGGTTAAAATAACCCGACCGATGCACACAACTAGGGGAGGGAGAGTACGCCAACAATATGAAGTGAAATGATGAAGCAACTAATTATACTGAACAAAAATATAAATGCAACATGCAACAATTTCTATGATTTTATTGAGTTACAGTTGATATAAGGAAATCAGTCAATTGAAATAAATAAATTAGGCCCTAATCTATGGATTTTTACATGACTGGGAATACAGATATGCATATG
Source organism: Salvelinus namaycush (assembly GCF_016432855.1). Classification (NCBI taxonomy): domain Eukaryota; kingdom Metazoa; phylum Chordata; class Actinopteri; order Salmoniformes; family Salmonidae; genus Salvelinus; species Salvelinus namaycush. The sequence continues at coordinate 11,617,765 of NC_052336.1, read as the reverse complement.
TTGGTCACAGATACCTTAAAAAAAAGTAGGGTCTTGGATCTGAAAACCAGTCAGTATCTGGTGTGACCACCATTTTCCTCATGCAGCACATCTCCTTCGCATACAGTTGATCAGGCTGTTGATTGTGGCCTGTGGAATGTTGTCCCACTTCTCTTTAATGGCTGTGCGAAGTTGCTGGATATTTGCGGGAACTGGAACACGCTGTCATACACGTCAAGCCAGAGCATCCCAAACATGCACAATAGGCGACATGTCTGGTGCAGGCCATGGAAGAACTGGGACATTTTCAGCTTCCAGGAATTGTTTACTGAGCCTTGCGACATGAGACCATGCATTATCGTGCTGAAACATGATGTGATGGCGGCAGATGAATGGCATGACAATGGGCCTCAGGATCTTGTCCTGGTATCTCTGTGCATTCAAATTGCCATCGATAAAATGCAATTGCGTTCGTTGTCCATAGTTTTCACCTGCCCATGCCATAGCCCCACTGCCACAATGGGGCCCTCTGTTCACAACGTTGACGTCAGCAAAGCGCTCGCTCACACAACGCCATGGTCTGCAATTGTGAGGCCGGTTGGACGTACTGCCAAATTCTCTAAAACAATGTTGGAAGGAGGTTATGGTAGAGAAATTAACATTAAATTATCTGTCAACAGCTCTGGTGGACGTTCCTGCAGTCAGCATGCCAATTGCACACTCCCTCAAAACTTGAGATGTCTGTGGCATTGTGTTGTGTGACAAAACTGCACATTTTAGAATGGCCTTTTATTGTCCCCAGCACAAGGTGCACCTTTGTAATGATCATGCTGTTTAATCAGCTTCTTGATATTCCACACCTGTCAGGTGGATGGATTATCTAGGCAAAGGAGAAACGCTCACTAACAGGAATGTAAACAAAGTTGTGCACAAAATTTGAGAGAAATTTCTGGGATCTTTTATTTCAGCTCATGAAACATGGGACCAACACTTTACATGTTGTGTTTATATATTTGTTTAGTGTAAGAACAGATTCATGTAGCATTCAGATAAAGTTAGTGGCAACGTGAAAGAATCCTCTGCCCCTAAACACTATCTTGTGTCTTGCTAGGCTTTTCGTAACATTATCTAGGGGTGAACAGAAAAGACTGTCAATCTCGTCTGGCTTTTCCAGTCTGGCTGCTGGTAGTGCTTTCAGGGTTTGTAGCTTCCACAGAGAGATGTACTGTATGTACAATGTAACCAGGGGTGACATGTACAGAATGACCTTCTAGGACTAGTCGTAAAGGAGATATGGGTAATGTGCTCTTTTTCACTGAACCAACTCACACAGTCTGTAAAAACCTTGCTTAATGGCAAAGGGAGGAAATTCCAAATGCCAAAGGATGAGTAGGACTGAAAGCATGTTTTCTCTAACTTTATGAAAAGACTGAACTCTTTCCAGGATAGTATATTGATAAAGCAGAGCCCCAGTGGAAGCCAATCATTGCTTTTCCTTGTCAAACCGGAGTCTCCAGATCATGTGACTCAACATGGCCTGGCCACAGTTTACCTCTGGCTGTGACCAATGTTGAAAATGAATTGTCTCCATTTCCTTTCAACAGAAGCAGCGTGAGCCTTTCTTCATGGCAGCCTGCCTGCCTCAGCAGCAGAGCTGAGATCAAATGGACAGACAGGCTGAGAGGTAATGAGGGAGTCAGTCTGCATCATCGCTTTCATAAAAACGCTATCTGCTCCTCTGCCGTGCAGCCGTCTTAACCCCCTTCATAAGAAAGGCTTCCTGTTTCCACAGAGTGGAGCAGAGGAGATAGAGAGAGCCTCAGGGTGCTGAGAGGGCAGAGTTAGCTTATTATACAAGCTTTTCTCCAGTCATGAACTCTGCCTGGGATTTAAAGGCAGGTTTCCTTATGTTAAGCATTTATTTCAGTTCTGTATGACTTGAGCTTTGACACCCAGAGTCAGGAACTGCAGAGAGGTCTCAAGACATGTGTGGACCATGCACACCCCATAGTGAATGTATATATACTGTATACTGAACAAAATTATAAACCCAACATTCAACAATTTCTAAGATTTTACTGAGTTACAGTTCATATGAGGAAATCAGTCAATTGAAATTAATTAATTAGGCCCCAATCTATGGATTTCACATGACTGGGAACACAGATATGCATCTGTTGGTCACAGATACCTTAAAAAAACAGGCCTCACAATGGGCCTAACGATCTGGTCACAGTATTTTTGTGCATTCAAATTGCCATCGATAAAAAATGCTTGTTGTCCGTAGCTTATGCCTGCCCATACCATAAACCCACCACCACCATGTGACAGTCTGTTCACAACATTGACATCAACAAACCGCTCGCCCACACAACTCCATACACATGGTCTGCGATTGTGAAGCCGGTTGGATGTACTGCCAAATTTTCTAAAACGACGTTGGAGGCGGCTTATGGTAGAGAAATGAACATTCAATTCTCTGGCAACAGCTCTGGTGGACATTCCTGCTGTCAGCATGCCAATTGCACGCTCCTTCAAAAATTGAGACATGTGTGGCATTGTGTTGTGTGACAAAACTGCACATTTTAGAGTGGCCATTTATTGTCCCCAGCACAAGGTGCACCTGTGTAATGATCATGCTGTTGATATCAACTTCTTGATATGCCATACCTGTCAGGTGGATGGATTATCTTGGCAAATGAGAAATGCTTACTATCAGGGAGGTAAACAAATTTGAGAGAAATAATCTTTTTGAGTGTATGGAACATTTCTGGGATCTTTTATTTCAGCTCATGAAATATGGGACCAACACTTTACATGTTGCGTTAATATTTTTGTTCAGTGTAAAAATCTGCCTTTTATAATCTCAGAATATAGAGTATTATGTGTATTGCTCAATAAAGGATGGCTTGGCTTCTTCTCAGTATCAACTTCGAGTCGAAAAGTGATTTTGAATACATAAAAGTACAGAAAGGAGAGATCCAGCTGGGCCATCCGAAATGTCTAAAACCAACAAGTACCGGAGGGCTAGATATTTCAAGGGCACACACACTTGTTTCCCCTATTTAATTATACTTCCATGTGTATAACACTTCAACAGTCATTATTCAATTCCACAAGGTTACAGATTTGCTTAAACACTATTTAGTTAGACACTGTAAGATGCCCGAGGAAACTTCCTTAGGACTTGAGCTCCTTTAACACACCTATGAATTATTAACAGGCAGTGAATATGAGTGCAGACCCACACTGAACATGTGCGGGGGGCTTTATAGTGATGTCATTCATTGAGGGATTAAAGAGAGGGGTTGTCTGGGAAACTCAAGGGATGTTAGTATTTGAATAGTGCGGGGGGTGCTCAGAGTGAGTGTGTGCATGTGTGTGTGCGCGCACGTGTGTGTGTGTGCGCGGGTTGTGTCAGCTGCCTGTCCCCATGAGCTCAGCAGGACCAAGTTGTGACCCAGCCAATCACGTCGGCCTGGCAGGAGGGCCGCTAATACATATGCTAATCTGGTTTCACCCTGCACCCCAACACTGTCGCATAAAGGAGAGTTTTGTCATCAAGTTTGCCACGTTTTGGCTGCTGCAGCCAGTGATATAACTGCCCCCTGATGGCAAAGTCAGTGTCAGAAAAAATGACAGAATGTGCATGGCATACTGAGGGAGAGTGATATTAGCTGGTTAGTTATATCGATTTTTCTAAAATACATTGTGATCGTGATCGTGACATGGCAAACAATTATGTGACCTCTGTCCATGTTACTTTGGAATGGATCACATTTAATAATTACTAGTCTGTCATATTGGATATGAAGAGTACTTTCTGGAGATCACACAGCTTTGGACCTTAATAACTTCAGCATATTGAAACGAAAAGAAGAGGACAAAGGGAGTTCGATGAAAAAAGAAAAAAGAAGAGTCTCATCTTAAGAAGCTTTGTGCACAAAAATCTATTAAAAATCAAAGAGAAAATCGGAGAGGGGGCCGAAGTCTATCTTGTCTCTTTGTGGGGGGGACACAAGGAAATGCAGTGCTCTACAGAGGAAAGCTTCAGGCCATGTTTAGGCAGTGGATAGAGAGAGAGTGGGTTTCTGTTCCCCCGTCAGAGCTCATGATCTGGAGGGGCTAATCATGTACTGGTCACAGCACAGAGGCATTCTGAGACAGACAGCTCATCCTCATTCACCTCAGCCTTATCATTTCTACCCTCAGTCCCCATATTCCTAACGTCAACACGTTGACAGTCAGAGCCCCCTTATGAAAGTGAAATCTGCTTTTTTTCCTGACAGCTTTTTCAATTTCTACATTGGAAGACATTTTTTATACCTCCCCCAGAAACACTCAAAACATTCTCCTCTAACATGGATGTCCTCAGGCAAGTCACAATGTCTGCTCATTATGGGGGCTTGAACTCTTATAAGAGAACCTAGTCAGTACAGTGATACAGTGTTGGGTCCAACTGTTACAGAACATTGCTAGGCCTATATCTCCAGGCGGACTCCTGTTCCGGTTCTTAAGACAAATAACCCTCTAAAGGACACATCTGTTTTAAGTCCTGGTGGAGAAAGATGACGGAGGCTTCCTGTGAGGATATATGGGCTCTGTGAACCAATACAAACATACTGTACAGTGTAGCCTCTATACACGTTACAGAAAATTACCTGAGAAAGACAGGGTGAGTGACAGCTGTCAGTTAGGCACAGCTGTTCAATTCACCACTAAAACCTCCTCCTATCATTGGTGGTGATCAGAGAAAGGGCTATCTGGAAAGCCCCCTCCATCCTGACTGCCTGACTTTACCGTTTGAGTCAGAACACAAGCCATGGAAAGATCAGTGTGACTCAAACCACACTGTAAAACTGACAAATCAGCTTGTGTTCACAAGCGATCTGAATTGTGGGGTTTCTTATGATTTCACAAGGCTTCTGCTCACCTGAAGTGAAACTGCCAGATCAGCGTATGGGCAAGCCCCTCTTTCTCCAACAAACATCCCAGCAGATTGTGAGGGGTGATAAGAGCATGCGTCATGGACCACACTACCTTAATTGTGTTTCTTAAGGTGTCAGCATGCTTCAGTTAGGCTACGTGCCTAGCCGAACTCGGCTAGCCGAACTGAACGAGTGTACTCGCATACTCCCATAAAAACCTTCATTTGAAAAACAAGAAAAAAGCGGCAATAGTTTGTCCATTTTGAAAAGCTGTAGCAAGTATACACTTCGTCAAAATAGTCTGAATTAATCTAAAATAACCCAAGAAATCTGTAATTAATTTTGACGTTTTTGCCGAGGAGATGTTAGCCGCACAATTTTACATTCAACTAAGATGTTTGGTGCAGTACTTCTCAATTAAAATTTTGCATGAAAACAAGTCGTCTCTCATTGAATGACAACAAAGACTTTATTGAAGAATCCCTACTGTTGACCAATCACCGACGAAGGGGCGTAGACTTTGGCTACCGACTTCGGCTTCCCTCAAGAAAAAAATTTGTGTGCCCGAACAGCTGAAAAAACCCTTACCGGTGTCAAAAACGAACAAAAACGTCACAAAATGTTGTCATGACATATGCACAAACTCTTCTGAGCTGTTTCGGCTGGAAAGCGTGCGGACGCCTTTAGTCGACACACTCACCACAGCACAGACTGATTGCATAGACTCTAGAGACAGCAGCTCGAAGCTTGCTCAGTCCACTAATCACATGACACCCATAATCTCGTCTGATTGGTCAGTGAGAGCAGCTTGTGCTGGGCTGTCTGTTTGCTGTGTGCACGTGACTCCTCCAGTCTGCCAGGGAGAAGAAGAGCTCCCCCACTCACCGCTGCTACTGTATATGAAGCAGCTCTGCTAGCGCTAACTGGGTCTCAGCAGCCTGAGAACGAGAGGGGCAGCAGGAAGTTCATACCGAGAACACATAGCCTGCACACGGCAGGAACCGTACTGCTTGCAGTATCTCCACAGAGTATAGTTGTGGTGGAGGGCGTTATCAAGAGATACCAAAATAGCTGCATGAGAATGCATTCATGTAACCATCCAAAGGCCTTGTTTCTCGAAGAGGATACATACTCCATGGATCTCTACTGTAGAGAGAGGGAGAGGTGCTTTTCCAATGAAACGTATGTGTTTCCATCAGGAATGTGACACAAAAGACTTGTAGCAAGCAGTACCAACAACCTCTGCATCATCACGACAGTTGCTTTGTGAGAAGGTGTTAAAGTCCACAGTAGCCATTGTTATATAAATTAAACTGAAAAGTATCCTGGGCTTGGCCCCAAGTCAGAGCAGGTCTGCAAGAGCCATTTCCAGTGAGACCCGGGTGCCGGCAAGCATAGATGGAAACAGAAAAGTCTGAGCCTGTTTGGTAAAACAGTGAGGTAAATCTTCAGTGGAAATGTGCCAATGGTATATTTGTTTGCAGACCATGACAGTGGACTAGTAGGGAGAGGAGACGGGAAGTAGAGGTCAGGGGAGAGTGACTTAAGGCCCAGAGAGATGGTTGAAAAATCACCATTTGTGGTGAGCAATCGATCCAGAAATAAACTGTAAAGCTTTCAGGGTGACAGCAGTGTACGTGTCCACACTCTCCATCACTAGCCAGTCTCTGCAGTCAGTCGGTGAGCAGCAGAACAGAGGCCACGCTGTAGGAAGCTTAGACTGAAGCTGGAGACTCATATCTCCCTCACTAACTTTAAGCACCATCTGTCAGAGCAGCTCACAGATCACTGCACATAACCCATCTGTAAATAGTCCATCCAACTACCGCATCCCCATACTGTATTTATTTATTTATCTTGCTCCTTTGCACCCCAGTAGTTCTACTTGCACATTCATCTTCTGCACATCTACCATTCCAGTGTTTAATTGCCATATTGTAATTACTTCGCCACCATGACCTATTTATTGCCTTACCTCCCTTATCCTACCTCATTTGCACACACTGTATATAGACTTTTTCTACTGTATTATTGACTGTATGTTTGTTTATTCCATGTGTGTTGATGTATGTGTCGAACTGCTTTGCTTGATCTTGGCCAGGTCGCAGTTGTAAATGAAAACTTGTTCTCAACTAGCCTACCTGGTTAAATAAAGGTGAAATATATATATATATTTTAAATAGACACCTTAGCTTAGCCCCTTTTTTCTCAATTTCCGCCTGAATGACGTGCCCAAAGTAAATTGCCTGTTGCTCAGGCCATGAAGCCAGGATATACATAGAATTGGTACCATTGGAAAGATAACACTTTGAAGTTTGTAGAAATGTTAAAATAACGTAGGAGAATATAACACAATAGATATGGTAGGAGAAAATCCAAAGAAAAACCAACCAGAATTTTTTTAGCTAGTAGGATCTAGCTAAAAAGGCAGGAGGGCAAATGTGATGTATTGTAATCCTCTATGATTAGACAAGATGCTCCCTAACCATTATAACCTACCCTGTTGATCCTTGACCACAATGAGGAAGATTACATCAGGGTCTGGCCCTAGGCAGTTTTCACTATTCAGAATCCCCGCCATACAGTCACTTCCTATTCGCTGATCCAATCTTACAAGAGGAGGAATCCTGGAAGCATATCATTCAAAACACATTCTACATAAAACACACAGCTTGAGATATCTGACAGGCCAACAGCTTTAATTCCTTTAGATGTGGCTGGCAGACTCAGGAAACAGTCTGTAACAAGCATGTCTAATAAGAGCCTATTGTACCATTAGACCAAACAGTGCTACAAGTCTCAGCAGTGCACTCATGGCCCTGGAACTATGCACGGAATGGCAAAGAGGACAAATTCCTCATCCCATATCAACTCAGCCAATAGCACCCTTAGCCCCCAAAAAGGCTTTCCATTGTCTGAGTGTGTCACCGCAGGAGAAAACATGAAGCCCAAGTATGGAACCTACAGGTTAACCTCTAGTCTTCTGCAGTCTAATCTCTGGTCAGAGGACCACCATTATTTGTCTAATTCACTCTTCCTAGATTGACGAATTACTGAATGACATGCAATCTCCTGCTGAACACCCCAGTGACTTTTACTTTCACCAGCTGGTCTCTATCTCATTAGAAAGGCAGGTACTCGAGGAGAGGAGACAATCATGATAAGAATCTGAATAGCATAATTCTCTCTAGATAAACAACAGGGAAGTGAACACATCCCTGACTGATTTCTGTAAAAGATTCTACTTCCACTTTTACACAGAGGAAGGAAAAGTGTCTTTGCGACAAAGATTAAAAAGTTAACTAATGCAAATACTGTTGATAATTTATCTCATCAGATGTGTTAAGTACATTTGCATAAGAGAGATCTCGTATGTGTGTTATCTAAAGATGTTTCCATCCTTCCTGCAAAAAAAACTGTCCCTTGATAAGTAGAACCTTAGGCCTATGTTTTGTGAAATGAGAGACATGCTAGGGTGGTGCCACTCACAAACCAGTGAGTTGTGTATGTTTTTTATTACGGCAGTTCACAGTCTTCTTTTTTCCTACATTATACCTCATTATTGTATACTGTAAAATTAGGATACTTTATGAGGGGAAACTGTACAGTCAAGGCACAGGATGTATGCTCATTGTGTTTGTTGAACTATACAAGGGTTTGTTCTTTCCAGAGAGCCCTAGAGGTGGAGAGCAACTAATGACATCTCATGAGACACAAACACACACAAAATAGAATTGTGCTGATTCATGATTGAGACCACCTGCGAGACTAACAAAAATGTCTCTGCAGTATAATAAATTATTGTTCTGATTTGTACATATTCATAAACAGGAGGTTATGTTTACAGCAGAAAACGTTTAAGCTTGATTGGGAGTAACAGTTGAGTTTAGGGAAATGCACATACTTACATATCCGTAGACCCTAGGCTACCAAAAACATAATGTAGCCTGACTTGTCCTTTGAAAACAATGTCCTAGATTCTACAATTTCCTTCCCTAAACATAACGGTTGTTGACAAGAAAACCAAGAACAGCATCTTCGGGTACACTCCCACACCAGTTTCACTTATTTTCAAACTCATACACAACTAACCCACCACCCTGAGCTCAGGAAGAGTTCACCCCCCCACCCCGCTTTATGTATCATACCATCCTCATCTCCCCTAGAGACTCATGGCACTCCCAAGAAACAACAGGCCCTGTCTAATAATGACATCATCCTGTCATATTCAGTGTTCTGCCCCCCCAGGGAGAACCTTGTGGTCCTTGATACCACCAGTTTCACTCTGTTTTCTGCACTCTGCCATGCATTGATCAATTGATTTCAATCTATCACTGAGGGTAAGTGTGTAAGAAGGCAGAGGGGAATCAATCAAATCGTTCAGATGTCATAAACAACTAAGAAATCAGATGTGCTTCTTGGATGTAGCTATTTTTGGCCTAACCTGCTTGTATATATATATATATATATATATATATATATATATATATATATATATATATATATATATATATATATATACGCTTGTTTATACATGTGTAATTACCATTGAAAGGATGGTAATTTCCACGTACTACTAGGGGAAATAGGGGAAACATCCCTATTATTTACAAATTGTTGAAATATAAACATGTCTTATTCTGGTGAGATCTGAAACAGCCAATCAAGGTCAGTGATCTACATATGTAAATGTCTGTCTTTACTGCTTTTGACCACTTAATGAGTGCTGGCTATACTCAGGAGGAGATTAATCCATTAACAGTTTTTCGTTGTCTTTAATTACAGCTGGAACATCGACGGCCTACAATTCTCGAGCATTTCAAGCTAACAACATTTTTGGGATTAATCCCCTCTAAACGACTAGACGTAACGTTATAACATAAAATGGAAAGGTAGAAAATAGGAACTTGTATGAACAACACTGATGTGCCGTCCTACTTATTGATGTACACAGTATTACTAGTTTTCAACCCACTATAAATAAACTCATGTTTTTATTGTTTAAACATGGATATAATACTGTACTCTAAAATCTATATAAAAGAAACAAACTAGGAAAGACATAAACCATGCAGAATGATTCTTATTGGTTACCCAGCCCGTGCCCAACACTTACCTGACAGTTCGTCTGGTTCAAGCCCGCTTTCAGTGTCAAGTCCGCAGATAACAAAATAATCTGCGAATCGACATGAATTCGAGCTGAAGCCGGTGGTCATTTTGAGACTGGTCCAGTGGTACCCTTTTCCTCGGCTTTTTCAGCTGGGTGCATATTAAAGGATCGCGTAGTGATTTCGCGCAGCCATTGTGGATGTACTGCAAAGCCTGAAAATCAGAACAGTATGCTAGCCGAAATGCATTATGGGTCTTCAAGTACAGCTGTTTTCATCTGTCTCAGATCTTCGCAACCCCTTGCATTACCTCTGCGTAGAGGGAACACACTGAGCATGTGCGAACTCTTTACAGATTACGTTATGCACTTAACCCTACAGTTCCTGAGTTAAGTATTTCTCCTGTAAAATGCTCTCCTTTATAATAATAATAATGCTAGTAATGAAGCATTAAATTAAGCCTTATTACACCTATAATGAACCTGAGACAGTATTCTTACTCCACTGTAGCTAAGACCAGTGTACAACTGAATGCAAACTTTAATTTCACCAGTTTAGTCTGAACAATTGTATTCATGTAATTACACATGTAATACCATAGCTGTAATACACACAGTAATAGGTATTCTACTTGAGTATTCAAGGCACAGATAAGGAGAAGTAGGTGTCAAAAATAGGACAAATGTGTAAATAAACGTTCTGATGTGATTTAATTAAATATATTCTAAATTGTACAAGACAAATGTTGTCCTACTTGAAAAAAAGTTAAAGTCAAATAAGTCAAAGCAACTGTGGGGCTGAAATCTGTAGACATGTACAAAGAGCTCCACCATGTGGTAAAAGGTGACGGTAAAAACATGCAGAACTTTGCCATTAGATTCGCATTCTCATATTCCAATCATTTACCGGACAGTGAGAAAGAAATTATATAATATTTTTTTATTTCAAAATAAATGTTAATAATGAACCAACATTCATTAGCTTGGACAAAAATATGTACAAGAATGAATATAATTTACAAACACAGGTCATATTGCCATACATGATCATTTTGCACAACTTAATACTGTAAAGATCGCAAGCGTAATGAATGCAAACACCAATAATCATCCAAGCCAGCGAAGATATTCTCAATATTCTCCGCATGAAAATCAACAAATGTTGGAAAGTTGTAATAAGAAACATGTGTAACATCCTAATATTGTAGTGATTTAAAAAAAAAAAAAAAAAAAGGGATAAAACTACTGGGGACTTTTAAACAGTTATTGCAAATATGTGTCAATACAGTTCTAAAATTACTTCTGATATCAAATTGGGTGAACAAATAATAATGTGATAGTAATATAAGGGCTAAGTAACAACATATTCTTATTTATTAAACCCCAAAGCACACTTTGTATTTGACTGAACAGCTACAGGATCTCCCATCGGGCATGATCCCTCTGAAAACTACTGTAGTGCAATCAAGATGAGGTAATGATGCAACCTCTATGAACTACAAAAAGGTGAAGCCCAAATTTCAAACAACAAGGACATTAACACAACTAAATCAAACAGGTCATGAATTTGATGGGTTACAGCGGGATTTGGATACAGTAGGGCTGTGTTTACACAGGCAGAACAGTTCTGATATTTTTACCAATTATTGGCAAAAGAGCTGATCAGTCAAAACACCAAATTAGTGGTATTTTTATGTATTTTTTTTAATCTAAAAATTGGGCTGCCCGTGTCAACATAGCCAAAGTGGCCATTACATAAAAATATGAAGCGCTAAACCTGCTTTTATACAGGCAGCCTAATTTTGATCTATTTTTTCACCAATTGGTCTTTTGACCAATCAGATCAGCTCTGAGAAAAGATCTGATGTGACTGGTCAAAAGACCAATTAGCGGGAAAAATATATGAATTAGACTGCCTGTGTAAACACAGCCTTAGACATGCCAAGTGGACACACATTAATTCAGGTAATTAAACAATAACAAATTACATTTTCTCATGCTCAGAAAGGGTTTCTATAGTGGATTAAAACGCTAATCTCAGTAAAACCATTGATAATCAAAATAAGAAAATGCTTTCTCACTTTTTAAAATCAAATCAATTTTCATAAATAATGAGTGATTTCAGATGCAGAAGAGTGGACAGTGCTTGAGACATGGATTTTGAAGAAACATCAACAGTAAGACTGCCCAAGTGCACATTCACTGCATCAACCTCGAGATACAACCAGAAGGTTTCACAGCAGCAGAGAATTCATATAATGGACATCAGGTAAGGCAAAATAAAAATCACATCAAAGCACTCAAACTATAGTACAAATTAGGCATCACACCAACAGATAGATAGAGGTTGGACTCTAAGAAATATATAAACTGCCTTAAGAAAGTATTCACACCCCTTGACTCTTTCTTGTGTTACTGCCTGAATTTAAAATGGATTCCATTTAGATTTTTTTGTCACTGCCCTTCATATAATACCCCTTCATGTCAAAGTGGAATTCAGTTTAGACATTTTTACAAACTAATAAAAATTGAAACGCTGAATAGTCTTGAGTCAATACGTATTCAACACCTTTGTTATTAAGGCTTGCCATAAGTTCAGGAATAAAAATGTGCTCAACAAGTCGCATGGACTCACTCTACGTGCAATAATAGTGTCTAACATGATTTTTTTTATGACTACCTCATCTCTGTCCCAACACATACAGATAATTGTAAGGTCCCTGAATCGAGGAGTGAATCGAAACGCAGATTCAAAGCCCAGGGAGATTTTCCAATGCCTCACGTAGGGCATCTATTTGTAGTTAGATGTGTAAAAGAAAATACTAAACAGATGTTGAATATCCCTTCGAGCATGGTGAGGTTACTAATTACACTTGAGACAAATTCACCTTTCAGCAGGACAATAACCTAAAACACAATGCCAAATATACACTGGAGTTGCTTACCAAGACGACATTTAATGTTCCTGAGTGGGATAGTTACAGTTTTCACTTAAAGCTCACCGCCATTGGACTCTAGAGCAGTGAAAACGCGTTCTCTGGAGTGCTCAATCACGCTCAGCATCTGACAGTCCAACAGATGGTTTGGCAGATGCCAGGAGAACGTTACCTGTCCCAATGCAACTAAGTTTGGTGGAGGAGGAATAATGGTTCGGGCTAGGCCCCTTAGTCCGAATGAAGGGTAATCTTAACACTACAGCATACAATGACATTCTAGACGATTCTATGCTTCCAAATTTGTGGCAACAGTGTGGGGAAGGTCCTTTCCTGTTTCAGACAATGCCCCTGTGCACAAAGCGAGGTCCATACAGAAATGATTTGTCGAGATCGGTGTGGAAGAACTTGACTGGCCGGCACAGAGCCCTGACCTCAACCCCATCAAACACCTTTGGGAAGAATTGGAATGCCGACTGCAGCAAAAAGGGGGACCAACTCCATATTAATGCCCATGATTTTGGAATGAGATCTTCAACAAGCAGGTGTCCACATACTTTTGGTCATGTAGCATATATTAGTTGTATTTTTTTACAAATGTTAGAATTTTTCTTCCACTTCGACAGAGTATTGTGCAGATGATTGACAAAAATATTACAATTACATCCATTTCAATCCCACAACAACATTTGGAAAAGTCAAGGGGTGTGACAACTTTCTGAAGGCACTGTACATGAAGTAGCAGTGTGAAATCACTAACACCTGGGAAAAGCATGAACAACCAAAAATCTAATTGGTAGCTTTGCAAAGGGCACTGCTGGGTCATCTATTACTGCATTTCTCAACTGGCAGAGCATTGGGACTGGTGACGCACAAGAGGGAGAGCACACAGGCAGAGAGCCAGTCAGCACCATTAGTAGAACAAATATAAAATAATTGTATACAAAAACACCAGTTTTCAATACTTGATATGCCGTTTCATACAATTAAAGGGGAAATCCAATTATTAGCGATGTTTTAGTGATAGGCCCAGCAAAAGCATCAAGGGTTTCATATTTATCTTACTACAGTTGAAGTCGGAAGTTTACATACACCATAGCCAAATACATTTAAAAACTCAGTTTTCCACAATTCCTGACATTTAATCAGAGTAAAAATTCCCTGTCTTAGGTCAGTTAGGATCACCACTTTATTTTAAGAATGTGAAATGTCAGAATAATAGTAGAAAATAATTTATTTCAGCTTTTATTTATTTCATCACATTCCCAGTGCGTCAGAAGTTTACATACACTCAATTAGTATTTGGTAGCATTGCCTTTAAATTGTTTAACTTGGGTCAAACTTTTTGGGTAGTCTTCCACAAGCTCCCCACAAAAAGTTGGGTGAATTTTGGCCCATTCCTCCCGACAGAGCTGGTGTAACTGAGTCAGGTTTGTAGACCTCCTTGCTTGAACACGCTTTTTCAGTTCTGCCCACAAGTTTTCTATAGGATTGAGGTCAGGGCTTTGATGGCCACTCCAATACCTTGACTTTGTTGTCCTTAAGCCATTTTGCCACAACTTTGGAAGTATGCTTGGGGTCATTGTCCATTTGGAAGACCCATTTGCAACCAAGCTTCAACTTCCTGACTGATGTCTTGAGATGTTGCTTCAATATATCCACATACTTTTCCTGCCTCATGATGCCATCTATTTTGTGAAGTGCACTAGTCCCTCCTGCAGCAAAGCAACCCCACAACATGATGCTGCCACCCCCGTGCTTCACGGTTGGGATGGTGTTCTTCGGCTTGCAAGCCTCCCCCTTTTTCCTCCAAACATAATGATGGTCATTATCGCCAAACAGTTCTATTTGTGTTTCATCAGACCAGAGGACATTTCTCCAAAAAGTTGTCCCCATGTGCAGTTGCAAACCGTAGTCTGGCTTTTTTTATGGCGGTTTTGGAGCAGTGGCTTCTTCCTTGCTGAGCGGCCTTTCAGGTTATGTCGATATAGGACTCGTTTTACTGTGGATATAGATACTTTTGTACTTGTTTTCCCAAGCATCTTCACAAGGTCCTTTGCTGTTGTTCTGGGATTGATTTGCACTTTTCGCACCAAAGTACGTTCATCTCTAGGAGACAGAACGCGTCTCCTTCCAGAGCGGTATGACAGTTGCGTGGTCCCATGGTGTTTATACTTGCGTACTATTGTTTGTACAGATGAATGTGGTACCTTCAGGCATTTGGAAATTGCGCCAAGGATGAACCAGACTTGTGGAGGTCTACAATTTTTTTTCTAAAGTCTTGGCTGATTTCTTTTGATTTCCCCATGATGTCAAGCAAAGAGGCACTGAGTTTGAAGGTAGACCTTGAAATACATCCACAGGTACACCTCCAATTGACTCAAATGATGTCAATTAGCCTATCAGAAGCTTCTAAAGCCATTACATAATTTTCTGGAATTTTCCAAGCTGTTGAAAGGCACAGTCAACTTTGTGTATGTAAACTTCTGACCCACTGGAATTGTGATACAGTGAATTATAAGTGAAATAATCTGTCTAAACAATTGTTTGAAAAATTACTTGTACAAAGTAGATGTCCTAACCGACTTGCCAAAACTATAGTTTGTTAACAAGAAATTTGTGGAGTGGTTGAAAAACGAGTTAAATATGCATGTGAACACATGCAGTTTTCATGTCAACATTGATGGCACACAGATCATTTTAGGGTGGTGTGTTAACAATATCTTCAAATGATAGAACATTCTAAATGATTTAATATGTTCAATCTAACCAGTGTATAAAACAGTCATAACAATAGTCCAGAAATGTTGTGAAAATCAAAAACACTGAACTGCGACTCTGATCAGGACTGCTTTGACGTCACCCATATCACACAGGTTAAGAGATTAAATCAATTCAAAACACGGTTCAAGAAATACAAAGGAGGGAAGTGTAGCTTGAACTTGTGAGAACCATTGTGAGTAAAAACAAAGACAGATGCCTGATGTTTTCTGTATCCTTTCTTAAAATCTTCAATTTACAGGCAAGCAACATTTAACAAATATGGGAAAACAAACCCAAGGATGAGCAGAGGCCAGTTAGTCATTTGTAGAGCACAAAGTTGAGGTGGCCACAACAACATGTTTTGGGAACATGAGTCAGGGTTGTGTCAACGGGCAATGTTTCCACAGCAACCTCAGCAGGTGTGTGGGACAGCAACAGGCAGGACTATGTGAGTGACAGCGGGGTGTACCATTCCTGAGCCAAGGGATGGGCTGGGGGATCAGGCAGGCAGATGAGTTGCTGAGTTGTCTAATGCCTACTCCATCTTCTGCTGCAGTTTCTTCTGGAAGCAGACAGGCAGGATAGAGAGTACGGCCAGGACACCTAGCACAATCAGAGAGTTCCAGGACACTGCCTCCCCAGCTGTCGTCAGTTTATACAGTGTTGTACCAGCGTTGATCGCCACGAAGGACGGTGGGGCCACTCCTGACAGTCAGAGATAAGGGAGGAAGTCAGGATTGTAAGACAGCCAAGGCATTCCTTGGCGATCACCAAATATTTCTGTAGAAAAGTCAACAATAAAGGCTTGAGCTCCTTTTTTAAATACTGTGTTGAGCTGTTGACAGTAGGTGCACTTGATTCAAAAGCCCTGCGCACCGGGTAAGCAGCGTTCCCATTTTTAACAATTTTATTTGTCTTAAGAGAGAAACTCCGCCTACCCGGCGGACCGGTAAATCTGTGACTAAGTTGAGTGCACCTACTGCGCTGCCCAATCAGATAGCTCAAGTCACCGTGGCTATAGAGTTCCATGACCCTGGCCACAGCCAAGTTTAATAGGCTACTAGCCTATGTAAGATTTACTAACTTTTAAAACCATGACCACAGAGACTGTCAACGAATACAGCAAAGAGCTGCTGTTTTTATGAGTGAGTTCATGTTTAAGTTTATATTCAGAACTGTCACTGTTTTTATTCAACACTATTACTAAAAGCTGCCTCTCTGTATGTCTGCTAGGGCTGCAGCTGCAATGAATGAGTAGCAAAGTATCGATAGCACTGTGTTTTATTATTATTAGCAGCTTGTCGTGTCGATTTTATATTCAATGAATATTTAACTTTCTCTGGTCATAGGAACAACATGAATTTGTGCATAAGGCAGATGCGGTGCGACTCGAGTTTCACCATCAGGTGGAAAATGGTGTTCCCTCTCTCTGGTCAGTCTCACTGGAGGAAAGGAAGGAGAGAGCAGGGACCGTGAGAGGCGGTTGGGAAAAATCGTTTTTAATGGTCGACCAACTCGGAACTCCAATTCGGAGCTCTAGAAGGATGCCCCAGTTTACGACCTGAAGATCACTGACATCGTGATTTGACCTCGTTGACCATCAGATGCAGGTACCATCAATCCAGTAAAATAAAAAAGCAAATTATTTCAATTCATGCTCCACAGTGCCTCACAAATGCTAAACCAACTAATCTGTTTTGTTATCAAAGTTTTGAAATATAATATGGTCTGACATTAACAATATTGGCAGGCCAAGCATATAGCCAATATGCTGTGATAATGTATTAGGCCTACTGCCCAAACCTCATTCCTACAAAACTGTTTGTGTGAGGTTAATATGTAAAAAAAAAAAAAAAAAAAAAATCTGAGCTGTATATCTCAGCTTACTTTTAGACTGCGAAAGTGATCTTGACTCAGAAAATGTTGGTGACCACTGTATTAAATAGTATGAAACATTCACAAATAGCTCAGCAATAAAAACAATGCAACACTGCTTTCTACTGAGAAGTTAATACTGGAGTTTGATATATTAGCCTTACCAAAGAAAGTACCAAGGAAGAAGACCCCCAAAGGCACGTTGATGACGGGTGAGGTGATGTTGATGAACCAGTTGGGGAGAAAGGGAGTGATCCTCAGAAATATGATGTAATTGATGAGATGATCTCTGTGCTTGTCTACCTGTAATTGAAAACAGATAGCAGAACCTGTCATTCACAGTAAGGCCTGGAGGCTACTAGCCCCCTACTAAGACCCCACTGTTCTGTGGGTGCAGATAGACATGTGGCTGTTACTAAACTGTTCAAGTTTGCTTGTACTCTCATATCAACAACTTCCTACACTATTCAAGTACAGAATCTACCTGTTTTTCCTTCCAAAAGGTCTTACCTGCTGGGACCATTTCTGGGCTCTCTCTGTCAGGTATCTGTAGACCACTGGTCGCCCCACTAGATAAGATAGCATGTAGCAGAAGGAAGCTCCCAGGCCAGAGCACTGGAAAACAGTGACAGAGGCAGTACATTTTGTAAACCGAGTCTGGTTTACAGAGTCAAAGTACATTTTGTAAATGTCACCACTATTATTAGTCCTTGTGTCCATAGTATACTCACCAGGCAGACGAGGAAAAGAGCCAGGGGGAAGGGGTAGAGATAACCAGACAGGATGCTGAGGAAGATGGATCCAGGGATTGCAAATGTCTGGAGGCTGAGTCAGCAGCATCAAGGAATACAGCTCAAGGGCTGAACACACAGCAGCATGTGCACACACACACACACTTGTGGATGCAGTCACAAAAATATAAAAAACGCAAGATGCAACAATTTCTAAGATTTTGTGGCCTGAGGAATGTTGTCCCACTCCTCTTCAATGACTGTGAAGTTGCTGGATATTGGCAGGAACTGGAACACACTGTCGTACACTTAAATCCACAGCATCCCAAACCTGCTCAACGGGGGTGACATATTTGGTGAGTATGCATGGCATGGAAGAACTGTCACATTTTCCAATTCCAGGAATTCTGTACAGATCCTTGCGATATGGGGCCGTGCATTATCATGCTGAAACATGAACACATAGGTGTTCCTTCCCACCTGGACAAAAGGAACACCTATGTGAGAACGCTGTTCATTGACTTCAGCTCAGCGTTCAACACCATAGTGCCCACAAAGCTCATTACTAAGCTAAGGACTCTGGGACTAAACACCTCCCTCTGCAACTGGATCCTGGACTTTGACGGGCCGTCCCCAGGTAGTAAGAGTAGGCAACAACACATCTGCCACGCTGATCCTTAACGCTGGGGCCCCTCAGGGGTGTGTACTTAGTCCCCTCCTGTACTCCCTGTTCACCCACGACTACGTGGCCAAACACGACTCCAACATCATCATTAACTTTGCTGACAACACAACCGTGGTAGGCCTGATCACCGACAACGATGAGACGTCAGAGAACTGGAAGTGTGATGCCAGGACAACAACCTCTCCCTCAATGTGAGCAAGACAAAAGGAGCTGATCGTGGACTACAGAAAAAGGCCCCCATTAACATCGACGGGGCTGTAGTGGAGCGGGTCGAGAGTTAAGTTCCTTCGTGTTCACATCACCAACAAACTATTATGGTCCAAGCACACCAAGACAGTTGTGAAGAGGGCACGACAAAACCTTTTTCCCCTCAGGAGACAGATTTTTTTTTGGCATGGGTCCCCAGATCCTCAAAAAGTTCTACAGGTGTACCATCGAGAGCATCCTGACCGGTTGCGTCACTGCCTGGTATGGCAACTGCTCGGCATCTGACCATAAGGCACTAGAGGATAGTGCGTATGGCCCAGTACATCACTGGAGCCAAACTTCCTGCCATCCAGGACCTATATAATAGGTGGGAGGAAAGCCCATAAAATTGTCAAAAACTCCAGCCACCCAAGTTATATACTGATCTCTCTGCTACTGCACCGCAAGCGGTACCAGAGCGCCAAGTCTAGGACCAAAAGGCTCCTCAACAGCTTCTATCCCCAAGCCATAAGACTGCTGAACAATTAATAAAATCGCCACCGGACTATTTACATTTTCCCCCCCACCCCCTTTGTACACTGCCACTACTCATTGTTTATTATCTATGCATAGTCACTTCACCCCCACCTACATGTACAAATTACCTCAACTAACCTGTACCCCCGCACACTGACTCAGTACCGGTATCCCCTGTATATAGCCTCGTTATTGTGTTACTTTTTAGGTAAATATTTTTTTAACTCTTCTTGAACTGCACTGTTGGTTAAGGGCTTGTAAAGTAAGCTTTTCACGGTAAGGTCTACACTTGTATTCGGCGCATGTGACAAATAAAGTTTGATTTGATTTTGATGGTGGCAGACGAATGGCACGACAATGGGTCTCAGGATCTCGTCACGGTATCTATCTCTGAATTCAAATTGCCATCGATGAAATGCAATTGTGTTCGTTGTCCGTAGTTTATGTCTGCCCATAGCATAACCCCTCCGCCACCATGGGGCACTCTGTTCACAACGTTGACATCAGCAAACCGCTCACCCACACGACGCCATACATGCTGTCTGCCATCTGCCCAGTACAGTTGAAACTGGGATTCATCCGTGAAGAGCACACTTTTCCAGCGTGCCAGTGGCAATCAAATGTGAGCATTTGCCCACTGAAGTTGGTTACAACACCGAACTGCAGTCAGTCAAGACCCTGGTGAGAACGACAAGCACGCAGATGAGCTTCCCCGAAATGGTTTCTGACAGTTTGGGCAGAAATCCTTCTGTTGTGCAAACCCACAGTTTCATCAGCTATCTGGGTGGCTGGTCTCAGATGATCCCGCAGGTGAAGAAGCCAGAGTTGGAGGTCCTGGGCTGGTGTGGTTACATGCAGTCTGCGGTTGTGAGGCCAGTTGGACGTACTGCCAAATTCTCTAAAACGACATTGGAGGCAGCTTATGGTAGAGAAATTAACATTAAATTCTCTGGCAACAGCTCTGGTGGACATTGCTGCAGTCAGCATGCCAATTGCATGCTCCTTCAACTTGAGACATCTGTGGCATTGTGTTGTGTGACAAAACTACACATTTTAGAGTGACCTTTTATTGTCCCCAGCACAAGGTGCAACTGTGTCATGATCATGCTGTTTAATCAGCTTCTTGATATGCCATACCTGTCAGGTGGATGGATTATCTTGGCAAATAAGAAATGCTCACTAACAGAGATGTTAACAAATTTGTGCACACAATGAGAGAAATAAGCTTTTTGTGCATATGGAACATTTCTGGGATCTTTTATTTCAGCTCATGAAACATGGGACCAACACTTTAAATGTTGCGTTTCTTCTTATGTTCAGTATAGTTAAGATATACTCCACTATAGTAGTATACAGTGCCAGTTTATTATAGACCTGGCTGCAGAACTAATTTGTAGTCATCTGCCTGCTTTCAGCAACATCACAGGCAGATAGAAGTATCAGCTATAAAAGAGGTGGGGGGGGGGGGGTCCAGTGGTACCACCTCATATCAAAACATCATCCATATTCAGAGCACATTTATTTTGATGAATATGAATAAACACTACACAGTATGAACTATGAATACAAATGCAGTATCATGCCTGATGTCTTATACTCTGCTTGTTTGCCTAACCTCTTTCCCCTCCACTCTCTTGGAACATGTTAATGCATAGTGTCTGTGCTCTGGCCAGTATGTGCTGTTAGCACAAGGACTGGACCAGCTGACCAGGCCCCAGCCACTGTCTGGGATGTATTGCCTTGTAGTTTTACTGGTCATGCTGCTGACCTTTACCATGTTGTGGGGAAAGCATTCCTGAGATAGTTTTACTGGTAAATAAATATCTCAGGAATGCTTTCCCCACAACATGGTAAAGGTCAGCAGCATGACCAGTAAAACTACAAGGCAACACATCAGACAGTGGATGGGGCCTGGTCAGCTGGTCCAGTCCTTGTGCTGTTAGCACATACTGGCCAGAGCACAGACACTATGCATTAATATGTGCCAAAACAGTGGGAGGGGAAAGAGATTAGGCAAACAAGCAGAGTATAAGACATCAGGCATGATACTGCATTTGTATTCATAGTTCATAGCAGTGTTAATTCATATTCTTCATAATAAAATGTGCTCTGAATATGGATGATGTTTACATATGAGGTGGTACCATAACATGCACCGGAACATGTTTTTCTCCTCTTTTACAGCGGATAATTCTATCTGCCCGTATTGTCTGTCTGTAGTGCAATTGACAAAGCTGGAACAGAGTTTCTATTGCAAATAGCTGTGGGTGGAAACAAAGTCCTTAGAACCTACTGTACTGATAAAGTTGAACTAAGTTTAACTGCATGTCTATGTCTGATTTAATCTGTCTTCTCCTGTCATAAAACGAGGAAAAATGTACTGCACTCCATGGCTGTTGTGAACACACAATAATTGCCTGAATTAATACTCAAGGATCAAAGCCCACTGTACCCCCATCCCCTACTTCTCCATTCATTCTGCTGACCCACTGGAATACAGTGGGCCTCGCAGACTTGATGCATGTTGAAACTAGAGGTCGACCGATTACGATTTTTCAACGCCAATACCGATTATTGGAGGACCAAAAAAAACAATAACGATTAAATCGGCCGATTTTTTATATTTATTTGTAATAATGACAATTACAACAATACTGAATGAACACTTATTTTAACTTAATATAATAAAATCAATTTAGCCTCAAATAAATAATGAAACATGTTCAATTTGGCTTAAATAATGCAAAAACAAAGTGTTGGAGAAGAAAGTAAAAGTGCAATATGTGCCATGTAAGAAAGCTAACTTAAGTTCCTTGCTCAGAACATATGAAAGCTGGTGGTTCTTTTTTAACATGAGTCTTCAATATTCCCAGGTAAGAAGTTTTTGGTTGTATTTATTATAGGAATTATAGGACTATTTCTCTCTATACGATTTGTATTTCGTATACCTTTGACTATTGGATGTTCTTATAGGCACTTTAGTATTGCCAGTGTAACAGTATAGCTTCCATCCCTCTCCTCGCCGCTACCTGGGCTCGAACCAGGAACACATCGACAACCGCCACCCTCGAAGCAGCGTTACCCATGCAGAGCAAGGGGAACAACTACTCCAAGTCTGAGAGTGACGCTCTGAGAGTGACGTTTGAAACGCTATTAGCGCTCACCCCGCTAACTAGCTAGCCATTTCACATCGGTTACACCAGCCTAATCTCAGGAGTTGATAGGCTTGAAGTCATAAACAGTGCAATGCTTGAAGCATTGCGAAGAGCTGCTGGCAAAACGCACGAAAGTGCTGTTTGAATGAATGCTTACGAGCCTGCTGGTGCCTACCATCGCTCAGTCAGACTGCTCTATCAAATCATAGACTTAATTATAACATAACACACAGAAATACAAGCCGTAGGTCATTAATATGGTCAAATCCAGAAACTATCATTTCGAAAACAAAACGTTTATTCTTTCAGTGAAATACGGAACCGTTCCGTAACGTATCTAACGGATGGCATCCCTAAGTCTAAATATTCCTGTTACATTGCACAACCTTCAATGTTATGTCATAATTACGTAGAATTCTGGCAAATTAGTTCGCAATGAGCCAGGCGGCCCAAACTGTTGCATATACCCTGACTCTGCGTGCAATGAACGCAAGAGAAGTGACACAATTTCACCTGGTTAATATTGCCTGCTAACCTGGATTTCTTTTAGCTAAATATGCAGGTTTAAAAATATTTACTTCTGTGTATTGATTTTAAGAAAGGCATTGATGTTTATGGTTAGGTACACGTTGGAGCAACGACAGTCCTTTTTCGGAAATGCGTACCGCATCGATTATATGCAACGCAGGACACGCTAGATAAACTAGTAATATCATCAACCATGTGTAGTTATAACTAGTGATTATGATTGATTGATTGTTTTTTATAAGATAAGTTTAATGCTAGCTAGCAACTTACCTTGGCTTCTTTCTGCAGTCGCGTAACAGGCAGGCTCCTCGTGAGGCAGGTGGTTAGAGCGTTGGACTAGTTAACCGTAAGGTTGCAAGAATGAATCCCTGAGCTGACAAGGTAAAAATCTGTCGTTCTGCCCCTGAACAAGGCAGTTAGCCTAGAAACGGTGGGTTGTCATTGAAAATAAGAATGTGTTCTTAACTGACTTGCCTAGTTAAATAAAGGTGTAAAAAAAAAAAAAAAAAAAAAAAAAAAAAAATTCTAATAAATAAATCTGCAAAATCGGTGCCCAAAAATACCGTTTTCCGATTGTTATGAAAACTTGAAATCGGACCTAAATTAAAAATCGGCCATTCCGATTAATCGGTCGACCTCTAGTTGAAACAGCTAATAAGTATGCATCTAAATCTTCCAAAAGTTGACAACTTTGCAATACACTTACTACCAAAAAGGATACAAGATATAGGTGGTAAAGTAGGCTACTAACACTTGGGTGTAGTAGGTGTCTTTATATTTGGAAAGTACAGTTCCCAAGGCTTTAGCATCATCCATATCTTTGGGGATTTTAATAGTAGCCATCTCATCACTGAAATGAAGAAACGTGGATATCAATTCACCATCATACAATGTTGTTGATAAATAAAAGTGTGTGTGAATCTGTGTGAAAGGGCTTTGACACTTACAGAAACAGAGAAATTAAAACGTGACCGTCTATATTGGAGTGTGTCATACTAGGCTGTAGACAACTTAAATCAAATGATTCTCATCATTAGCTGTGATAATCATTGATAACAGTCTCCTATATAGATGTAATAGGCAGATTTCCGAACAGCCTTTACATGGTGGTACTTTCTTTGTTCATTTTTCGACGTCCCAGGTGTCTTCTAAACTCTGATGGCTAGTTGCAGGGGAATGTTTGAATTTAGAAAATGCTCCATTATAAAATCAAATCCATTTTTGCTCCATGAAATAATCCAACAATGTATACCCCACCAAATATATATATATATTGTGGGCAAAGAAAAGGGTCGAGTGACAAATGTCAGATATATGAGAGCAGAACTAATAAACAGGCTCTGCCCTATCACTAAAATGGCCACCCCGATCAGAACTACAGATCACAAAATGGCCGACTGCAATTCCCAGAAGCAATGGGAACCCTCAGAAGGTGGGGCCGACCCACAGATAAAGGGTCAAGACGAACCAGGAAGAGAGAGAGAAAGAGCTGGAAGGATCTGTGAACCATAGAAAAAGAGACAATATATATCGGCTGGATTTACCGTGTATGAGCTGGACTGAATGGACTTACCTGTTGGCATTTGGACCTGGACCTACCGAGAACCCGATTCGTGTACCGAACCCTGCTATCCTTGACCTTCACTGCGGCCTGGCTGGACCAGGACGGAGCAACAAACACAGGTACTGTCCTGTTCAAGAGAACTCTCATTCTTGGGTGATTTTGGTAACAGTTTCCCACTTAATTTGTGACAAACGCTCCTAATCTTGAAGAGATTTGCCACACGTGGTGGAGAATGCGGGCAGGGCTTCTGGCACCATACCTGGCAGGGGATGCTCAAAAAGCTTATTTCGACCTGGAGTTGAAAGATGCACAGGATTACGATGCACTAAAGGGAGAGATTCTGACTAGACTGGGAGTGACTGATACCGTGAGGGCACACCGCTTCCACCAGTGGTCCTACCGACCTGGACAACCCCCCCCGAACACAGTTGTTTGACTTGACTCACTTGGCACGGAAATGGTTGTGACCGGAGACCCGTTCATCCGCCGAGATCGTCGAGACCATTGTACTCAACCAGTTTTAGCTAGGTCTACCCCAAGGAGTTCGACGCTGGGTTGGCCAGAATGAGGTACTTTCTGCCGACCATCTCGTGGGCCTGGTTGAACGGTATTGTATGGCAGGAACAGCTGAGCAGGCACAGGAGGAAAGAGCCCCATTCCCCAGGCCTGGGCGAACCAGCGGACAGAGTAAGACTGTCCCAACATTTGGAGGGGGGAGAGAGCAGCATAGGGCCGTGAGGAAATAATCACAATGGGGCAGAGACACTACGGAAAAAGCCGTAAACCAGGACTGGGGGTTGAGGGGTCTCCCCCCGAAACCCTATTATCTGTTACAATTGTAATCGACCGGGACATATATTGCAGCCTACTGCGCTATTAAAGAAGAGCCAATGCAATGTAACCTCGGTGAAAAGATGATATGGTATGCATGTCCTGTGGTAACCACTGTACTTTAAAGATCCAGAGACAAACATATGTGCAGGGTGAAGGTTGAAGTGAAAGAGGTTGAAGCACTGCTGGATTCCGGCAGTATGCTAACCCTGGTCGTTGCAAACCTAGTGCCGACTCAAACTCATAAAGTCAGGATATCAGTGTTACGTGCATTCACGGGGATACCCGTCTGTACCCCACAGCCTTAGTGAGCATACAAACCGAGGACGGTCTGCTGGATTATGAGGTAGGCGTGGTCCCAAAGATGCCATATGATGTAATACTGGGTAGAAACTTTCCTAACTTTGCGAAGTTAGGCCAAAAGAACAGCATATTTGAAAAGTCAACAACCCTGACCTAGCAGGAAGTAGCATTCAACCAAAGCCAAGAAAAGGGGTCTCCCAGGGGCCAACCTCACAGGTGCTAGTAGGGGAGGATGAGGAAGAGTGGCAGACCTCGTTGATAAACGAGTAGCCCAGTACTAGTGGGGCTGGGGTCGATCTGAATCCAGAGGACGACTATCTAGAACCAGCAGACCTGGCAGGGTCCCTGACTAATTTCGGGACGGCCCAAAACCAGGATCCAAACCTGCAGCAAGACAGAACAGATGTGCAAGTCGTAGATGGTACTCCCATAAATGATGGGATGATGCCTAATAGTTTTCCCCACTTCATCATGAAAAAGGGTTTAGTGTACAGTCTCAAAAATAGGGGTTGATGTGGTGGAACAGTTGTTGGTCCCCACCCGGTACCGGAGGACAGTACTGGATATAGCTCATGGCCACATTCTGGGTGGACACCTTGGTATCGATAAAACCCGAGACCGGATTGTCAGGAGGTTTTACTGGCCAGGAATTCAGGCTGAAGTGGCTCGGCATTGTGGAGAGCGCCCGGAGTGCCAGTTAACGGGATTGCAGCCATAAGAAGTTAACGGGATGATATGACAACAGCCAGTGAAAGTGCAGGGCGCCAAATTCAAACAGAAATCTCATCATTAAAATTCCTCAAACATACATGTATCTCATACCATTTTAAAGGTAATCTTGTTGTTAATCCCACCAAAGTGTCCGATTTCAAATAGGCTTTTCAGCGAAAGCACCACAAACGATTATGTTAGGTCACCACCAACTCACAGAAAAATTCTGCCATTTTTCCAGCCAAAGAGAGGAGTCACAAAAAGCACAAAGAGATCAAATTAATCACTAACCTTTGATGATCTTCATCAGATGACACTCATAGGACTTCATGTTACACAATACATATGTCTTGTTCGATTAAGTTCATATTTATATCCAAAAACCTCCGTTTACATTGGTGCCGTGTTCAGAAATGCCTCCAATATCCGGAGAAATTGCAGAGAGCCACGTCAAATAACAGAAATAGTCATCATAAACTTTGATGAAAGATACTGCTAAATGACTTAAAAATGTAAATGTAAATGTAAATACATGTTTTACATAGAATTAAAGACACACTTGTTCTTAATGCAACCGCTGTCAGATTTCAAAAAGCTTTACGGCAAAACACAATAATCTGAAAACAGCGTTCAGCCACAAAGGCAAGCCATACAGTTACCCGCCAAATTGTGCAGTCAACAAAACTCATAAAAAGCATTATAAATCTTCACTTACCTTTGCTGATCTTCGTCAGAATGCACTCCCAGGACTCCCACAAGAAATGTTTGTTTTGTTCGGTAATGTCCATCATTTGTCCAAATAGCTATTTTTGTAGCGTGTTTGGTAAACAATTCCTACGTCAGGAAGCGCATTCACTAAAAGCTGACGAAATGTCCAAAAGTCCCGTAATAGTCCGTAGAAACATGTCAAACGATGTATTGAATCAATCTTTAGAATGTTTAACATAAATCTTGCATAACGTTCCAACCGGAGAATTACATTGACTTCAGATGAGCGATGGAACAGAGCTCCCTCTCATGTGAACGCGCATGGTCAAAGAATGGTCAGGTCATGGCAGACCTGACTTATTCCCCTCTCATTCGGCCCCCCTTCACAGTAGAGGCATCAGACAAGATTCTACAGACTGTTGACATCTAGTGGAAGCCGTAGGAAGTGAAAACTCATCCATATCTCGCTGTGATTTCAATAGGATCTTGGTTGAAAATCGACCAGCCTCAGAATTTCCACTTCCTGTTTGGATTTTTTCTCAGGTTTTTGCCTGCCATATGAGTTCTGTTATACTCACAGACATAATTCAAACAGTTTTAGAAACTTCAGAGTGTTTAATATAATATGCATATATTAGCAACTATGACTGAGGAGCAGGCCGTTTACTCTGGGCACCTTTCATCCAAGCTACTCAATACTGCCCCTGCAGCCATAAGAAGTTAACAGCTCCCCAACCAGCTGTTAGAAGCCCGTTAGTGCCACTCCCCATAATTGAAACACCATTTGAGAGGATAACAATGGATATAGTGGGCCCACTACCCAAATCCGCCAGAGGGCACCAATACATTCTGGTCATTCTAGATTATGCCACTCGCTACCCAGAAGCCATTCCCCTTCAGACGATGCTTCCAAAAATATTGCCATGGAATTAGTGCTCCTGTTCACCAGGGTAGGGGTTCCAAAGGAGATCCTTACTGACCAGGGGACCCCCTTTCTGTCTCGCCTTACGGCGGACCTTTGTAAATTGTGGCAGGTGAAACAGTTGAGGACATCGGTTTACCATCCTCAGACAGACGAGCTGGTTGAGAGATTCAACCGTACCCTGAAGTCAATGCTCAGGAAGGTAATCGATAAGGATGGGAAAAACTGGGATTGCATTTTGCCGTATCTGATGTTTGCCATTAGAGAGGTACCTCAAGCCTCGCTGGGGTTTTCCTCCTTTGAGCTGGTATATGGGAGGCACCCCCAGGGAATCTTAGACATCGCCCGGGGAACCTGGGAGCACCAATCCATCCCGTATACTAGTGTCATAGAGCACGTCACGGAAATGCAAGACAGGATAGCCACAGTCATGCCCATCGTCAGAGAGCACATGAGACAAGCACAAGAGCACACTTATAACCGGCAGGCTACCATGAGGGAATTTCAACCGGGAGATAAGGTGTTAGTGCTGATCCCCACGGTAGAGTGCAAACTACTAGCCACATGGAAAGGACCATATGAAGTACTGGAGAGAATAGAAGTTAATTATCGGATCCGACAGCCAGGTCGACGGCCCCAGGAAGAGATCTATCAAACCTGTTAAAAGCATGGAGAGAGAGAAACACTAATGGTCACGTATCCCACACACACACTCAGGAGACAGCCGGAGTAAATATTTCACCTACTCTGTCCCCAGCACAAGTACAGGAAGTAAAGACCCTGATCCAGAAAAATAGAAATGTGTTTGAGGTACCCGGCCGAACTGAGGTTACGGCTCATGATATCGTTTCCCTACCAGGGAGAAAAGTGAGCATGAGGCCATAGGGTACCTGAGGCTCGACAGGCCGCGATTAGAGCAGAGACGGAGAAAATGTTGGCAGCTGGAGTGATCGAAGAGTCACATAGTGAGTGGTCTAGCCCAATTGTTATGGTCTACAAGCCCGATGGGTCTTTGCGGTTCTGTAACAACTTACGGAAGGTAAATAATCTCCAAGTTTGATGCCTACCCCATGCGAACTACTGGAGAAAATTGGTGACGCTTGGCACATTACGACCCTGGACCTAACCAAAGGGTACTGGCAAATTCATCTGACCCCCAGAGCCAAAGAAAAGACACCCTTTGCAACCCCTGACGGTTTGTTTCAATACACCGTCATGCCATTCGGCTAACACAGGACCCCAGCCACCTTTCAGCGGCTAATGGACAAGGTCCTAAAACCGCACCAAGCGTACGCCGCAGCTTATTTAGATGTGGGGATCTACCGCCCAGATTGGGAATCCCACGTACCCTGGATACAGGCAGTGTTAGACGCCCTTAGAAAGGCAGGGCTCACGGCGAACCCTGCCAACTGTTACATGGGGTTAGAGGAAACAGAGTATCTGGGATAGACCGTGGGAAGAGGGTTAATCAAACCCCAAGGTAAGAAGGTGGGAGGCAATTAGAGAATGGCCGAAACCAGTAAATAAGAACCAGGTTCGAGCCTTCCTAGGGCTGACCGGTTACTACCGGAAGTTCATCCCAAGTTATGGCACAGTGGCCGCCCCACTCACCGACATGACTAGAGCCAGAGGGCCAAACATGGTCAAATAGGATGAAAGTGCCACCAAAGCATTTAGGACATTACAGGAGGCTCTCTGCTGTAATCCAGTGCTGGTGGTACCAGACTTTGAGAGAGAGTTCGTGGTTCAGACGGATGCCTCAGAGGTCGGCTTGGGAGCAGTACTATCCCAAGAGGTAGAAGGGGTGGAACACCCCATCCTGTTTTTAAGCAGGAAGCTGAAACCACGGGAGACCAACTACTCAGTCGTTGAGAAAGAGGCGCTGGCAGTAAAGTTGGCTCTAGATAGCCTGAAATACTACCTGCTGGGGCACCACTTCACCCTCATCAGTGACCATGCCCCACTCACCTGGAAGCATAGAGCTAAAGAGAAGAACGCTCGGGTGATGCGGTGGTTTGAGTCCCCAACCGTCACTTTGACTTAAAACGCAGGGAAGGAAATGGGAAATGTGGATGGGTTATCCCGCATGCACGCATATTTTGCTGCGGTAGCCCGACCTAGGGGGACGGATCTAGGGGGGCAAAGAAGGGGGGGGGGGGGGGGGGGGGGGGGGGTCGAGTGATAAATGGCAGATATGTCAGAGCAGAACTAATAAACAGGCTCTGCCCTATCACTAAAATGGCCACCCCGGTCAGAACTACAGATCACAAAATGGCCAACAGCCAAAACTACAATTCCCAGAAGCAAGGGGAACCCCCTCAGAAGGTTGGGCTGACCCACAGATAACGGGTCAAGACAAACCAGGAAGAGAGAGAAAGGATCTGTGAACCATAGAGAAAGAGATGATATATTGTCTGGATTTACCGTGTATGAGCTGGACTGTTTGGACTTACCTGTTGGCGTTTGGACCTGGACCTACCGAGAACCCAATTCCTGTACCGAACCCTGCTATCCTTGACCAGAACGGAGAAACAAACACACCTGTACTGTCCTGTTCGAAAGAACTCTCAATCTGGGGTGATTTTGGTGACAGTTTCCCACTCAATTTGTGACAAACGCTCCTAATCTTGAAGAGATTTGCCACAATATATTAAACACTTTAAAAACATTTAGTATGATTTTATATATCCACACACACAGTTGAAGTCAGAAGTTTACATACACTGTCTTAGGTCAGTTAGGGTCACCACTATTTTAAGAATGTGAAATGTCAGAATAATAGAGAATTATTTATTTCAGCTTTTATTTCTTTCATCACATTCCCAGTGGGTCAGAAGTTTACATGCACTCAATTAGTATTTGGTAGCATTGCCTTTAAATTGTTTAACTTGGGCCAAACGTTTTGGGTAGCCTTCCACAAGCTTCCCACAATAAGTTGGGAGAATTTTGGCCCATTCCTCCTGACAGAGCTGGTGTAACTGAGTCAGGTTTGTAGGCCTCCTTGCTCGCACACGCTTTTTCAGTTCTGCCCACAAACTTTCTATGGGATTGAGGTCAGGGCTTTGTGATGGCCACTCCAATACCTTGACTTTGTTGACCTTAAGCCATTTTGCCACAACGAAGTATGCTTGGGGTCATTGTCCATTTGGAAGACCCATTTGCAACCAAGCTTTAACTTCCTGACTGATATCTTGATGTTGCTTCAATGAATCCACAATTTTCCTCCTCGTGATGCCATCTATTTTGTGAAGCGCACCAGTCCCTCCTGCAGCAAAGCACCACCACAACATGATGCTGTCACCCCCGTGCTTCATGGTTGGGATGGTGTTCTTCGGCTTGCAAGCACCCCCCTTTTTCCTCCAAACATAACGATGGTCATTATGGCCAAACAGTTCTATTTTTGTTTCATCAGACCAGGGGACATTTCTCCAAAAAGTACGATCTTTGTCCCCATGTGCAGTTGCAAACCGTAGTCTGGCTTTTTTATGGCGGTTTTGGAGCAGTGGCTTTTTCCTTGCTGAGCAGCCTTTCAGGTTATGTCGATTATAGGACTCGTTTTACTGTGGATATAGATACTTTTGTACCCGTTTCCTCCAGCATCTTCACAAGGTCCTTTACTGTTGTTCTGGGATTGATTTGCACTTTTCACATCAAAGTACGTTCATCTCTAGGAGACAGAATGTCTCTCCTTCCTGAGCGGTTTGACGGCTGCATGGTGTTTATACTTGCGTACTATTGTTTGTACAGATGAACGTGGTACCTTCAGGCATTTGGAAATTGCTCCCAAGGATGAACCAGACTTGTGGAGGTCTACAATTGTTTTTCTGAGGTCTTGGCTGATTTCTTTTAATTTTCCCATGATGTCCATCAAAGAAGCGCTGAGTTTGAAGGTAGGCCTTGAAATACATCCACAGGTACACCTCCAATTGACTCAAATGATGTCAATTAGCCTATCAGAAGCTTCTAAAGCCATGTCATCATTTTCTGGAATTTTCCAAGCTCTTTAAAAAGGCACAGTTAACTTTGTGTATGTAAACTTCTGACCCACTGGAATTGTGATACGGTGACATAATCTGTAAAAAATTGTTGGAAAAATGACTTGTGTCATGCACAAAGTAGATGTCCTAACCAACTTGCCAAAACTATAGTTTGCTAACAAGAAATTTGTGGAGTGGTTGAAAAACTAGTTTTAATGACTCCAACCCAAGTGTATGTAAACTTCTGACTTCAACTGTGTGTGTACATATAAAAAATGTAAATATAAAATCAATAATGTAAAGGTTGGTTGAAAATATGCCTATACTGGAGCCTGTTATTAACATTATCACAGCTAATGATGAGAACCGTTTGAATGAAATTCTTTAACTTGGCTGGTGAATGCCATTTGGTATGCTGTTTCACAAAAGTTACAAATGTTGTACAAAAGTAACTCTTTGTACATGGGTCGGAATGCTGGCAAGATAAATGCAAAGAACAATTACTTGTTGAGCTCTGGGAAATTCCTGTACACTAGGTACATGACAGAAGCAGCGCAGGTGAAGACAGACAGCAGGATGAGGAGAGACATGCGAGCTGAGCCCCCTCCAGTGTATCGAGTCTCTGTGGAGAGATGAGTAGCTAAGTTATATAGCATACACAGTCAGCAAATTGAAAATATCTTGATAAGCCTCTATTCTTCTGTAACAACAGCAGTAAGCCTCATGTAATGTCTTGCTTCACTTTGCATCACTTGTTGTTCTAGTTCCTGGTTGATTTCCCCAGAGTACATGAAGCATGCCATGTAGTCAAACCATTCAAGATATATAATCCTTGAAACTGACTACATGTACTCTAACTTTGAAGAGGAACATATCTGCCTATGTTTTCACATGACTCCAAGCTTATCTGTTTATTTTAAAAGGTTAAACAAAATGTATAAATAAAGTGTGTATTGTGTAACATCCTGTTATGATAAGTGTTGCTCCATCTATATAATAACATTACATGGTTAGCCTAATATTTTCCTGACTTCACCCAAGTGGTTCTGTCATTGACATTGATTAACATTAGTAACTTAACGTCAAGCTGGGTATGGTCCCTGACAGTGGCTGACCGTGGCTGGATAGCAACCTACTAAGTTACTAACCTGATCATGTTAATTTCAACCAAAGATACTGGTAACTAACCCATTTTGTCTGTGCTTCAACTCCGTCATACCACCAGCCTTGAAAGCAAGCAACTTCTGAATCTTGATAATCAGCTGTGAGTTAGCTAACGCTGACTGACAACAGCATATCCGCATTTCACAATCATCTGGCTGGTTATTAAGCCGGCTAGCAACATTATTTAACAATACGTTTACCATATCATAGAAACAGTAATGTATCTTAACGTTAGCTAATCAATTAGAAGAACACAAGTAAATTAACTAGCTATACTAGCCAGTTAGCCGGGATAGCAACGTCGTTAGATTGTTAACGTTACCTATACATACCTTTGAAGGTTTGTGCCTCGTTAAATTGTGTCTTCGGTTCTTCGTGTAACGTTACTAACGAAACACTATCGGCCTCTCGTCTTTCTCTTCGTTTCTTGGCCATGTTCGCTTATTAAATTAAGATATCGATCTAGCTACACCAACCTCGGGTATAATACACCGGGCTTCTGTCAAAGTTGAAAGTAAGAGACGAGAGACCGCTTTGCCAACCGGCGACTCGCAAATTGACACATTCCCACAACCTTTCACCTTTTCTGAGTTTGTTTTTCTACTTTTTCCCCACAGTGCCCCTATGGGGCACTTCCTTGTATTTCCAAAACAATGCTACAGCAGCAGTGTTTATTGTTTATATAGTATATTATTGTCGTTTTTACAGTAGCAGTAATATTAGTAGCTTTCATTTATGTGATTACGTTTTGAGTACAGCAGCTAGATATTGGTTGTTCTCAGATGTTATGATGTCATCCAAATCATCATGAAAGATGGTGCTGAAAACTTCAAATCTACTAGCCAACTGCAATGACATGCTTTCCATTTTCATAATATTTTGTTCTCATTACCAGCAGTGTCTTTATTTATTGACCGTAAGACAGTGTGAGAGAGATATCAGTGTCTTTATTTATTGACCGTAAGACAGTGTGAGAGAGATATCACACATGTAAAACTACAACTCCTATAGTGCAATAGTTTGAAGCGGATGTTCGTGTTGGGGAAATTTGGGGCTGATCTATCCGGGTACTTCATTCGCTTCTTCCTTTCGCGCCGGTAACTGAAGAGCCGTGCGTCCATGTGCGCATTGACTGGGAATTCATAGACCAAAGAAATACTGAATCCGAGCCGTACCAGATTTAGCTATGGATCCTAACGTATTGATCGAGGCCCTTCGGGGTACCATGGACCCGAACTTGCGTGAGGCCGCGGAGAGGCAGCTGAACGAGGTAAAAACTTGTGATGGTGCTAATCGGGCCTCTTCTGTTGTGTCACACATCAAAGATGGAATGGAGTCCTCCTAGCTTGTGACTATGGGAGACCAGAGTCAGTCCAGAACTTTGACAGATTGAATATTCTCCATTCGACATATGTTTCGGTGATTACATATCAGACTTGACGTTATGGGTGTTATATCAAAGTTTCGAATTATATTTTAACGTCAAGATCTGCAACTCCAAGCGAATCCACCCCGTATACCTGCAGCTGGTTCTTTAAAAACGTGCGGGAAGTTAGCAATAGCTTCCTTGATAATTAGCTGCTAGCTACGCAGTAAAAAGCCTTGTTGGACAATGCTTGCTTTTGGCCTAACTGATGTATCATGTTTGAATCGTTGGAAAGACACATTTTTGCCATTATTTATACAAGTTTGGTCTAAACTAACTAAATCATGCGATATAGTATACGAATGTAGCTAGCGTTTGCTAGAAGTTCGGAAATCTGTGTTAGCAAGTTGGCTAAGTGAATCACGTGTGAGGTGTATTTTTTAAAATTTCTTTTACTGCTGACATTGCCCTGCACAGCAATAGTGCTAACTAGCTAGCCCGTTGAATTTATATAGTTAACTAAACTAGTTGGTCAGCCAAAATGTCACCAATCGGACGAATTGACAGGTGTAACGTTAGTTAGTCAAGTTATCATCAAACTACTTTCCTATCATTTATAAATGTACGTCTAATATGAGAGTAGCTAATAATAAATTATTATTTAGCTTGCTGGCTTTGATTTCCATGAACGTAGCTAACTAATATCGCTAACCAGCTAGGTAGGTTCGAGCTAACGAACGCTAGTTAACTTGCAAGACACAACGTAAACAATAGCAATCATTATTAATAATAACTACGCATTTAGTAACGGGGCAAATGTTTTGTTTGTACCTCATTTGTGAAAGCCAAATGATAAGTGAATGTTCGCTGGCTAGCGCTATGTTAGCAACCTTTTGCGGATAGCGTAACATAAATTACATTGAGTCATTCGATGAGCTGTCCGCGTGCGCAGATTCTTTCGCTAATGTTAACCTTACAAATTAAATAGCCAGCTATGTGCAACATGGCCTATTATCATTGTCTAGATGTCGACTTTATATGTCAAATGTAGACGTGCCATAGATAACTAACATAACGTTATACGGACGACGTGAATTATTTCATGGTCACATAGTTAGCCATGTTTCGCTCGCTAGTAGGAGGAAGTCTCTTGGGCAAGTGTCAAATATGCTCTGGTCTGTTATCGGCTATGCTATCCTTAGAACAATATATGTACGGTGTTGTCATGTAACTGGGGTTTAGGTGAACTTTAAGTCAAGTTGTTGTTTATGTGATATGTCCATATTGTGTGTCATCAGCTCGAACGTATTATTAGCTAACTTTAGTTTGATAAGAGTAGGCCTAGCAAGGCTCAAAAATTAAATGTACAGTCGTGGCCAAAAGTTTTGAGAATGACACAAATATTGATTTCCAAAAAGTTTGCTGCTTCAGTGTCTTTAGATATTTTTGTCAGATGTTACTATGGAATACTGAAGTATAATTACAAGCATTTCATAAGTGTCAATGGCTTTTATTGACAATTACATGAAGTTGATGCAAAGAGTCAATGTTTGCACTGTTGACCCTTCTTTTACAAGACCTCTGCAATCCGCCCTGGCATGCTGTCAATTAACTTCTGGGCCACATCCTGACTGATGGCAGCCCATTCTTGCATAATCAATGCTTGGCGTATGTCAGAATTTGTGGGTTTTTGTTTGTCCACCTGCCTCTTGAGGATTGACCACAAGTTCTCAATGGGATTAAGGTCTGGGGAGTTTCCTGGCCATGGACCCAAAATATTGATGTTTTGTTCCCCGAGCCACTTATTTATCACTTTTGCCTTATGGCAAGGTTCTCCATCATGCTGGAAAAGGCATTGTTTGTCACCAAACTGTTCCTGGATGGTTGGGAGAAGTTGCTCTCGGAGGATGTGTTGGTACCATTCTTTATTCATGGCTGTGTTCTTAGGCAAAATTGTGAGTGAGCCCACTCCCTTGGCTGAGAAGCAACCCCACACATGAATGGTCTCAGGATGCTTTACTGTTGGCATGACACAGGACTGATGGTAGTGCTCACCTTGTCTTCTCCGGACAAGCTTTCTTCCGGATGCCCCAAACAATCGGAAAGGCGATTCATCAGAAAAAATGACTTTACCCCAGTCCTCAGCAGTCCAATCCCTGTACCTTTTGCAGAATATCAGTCTGTCCCTGATGTTTTTCCTGGAGAGAAGTGGCTTCTTTGCTGCCCTTCTTGACACCAGGCCATCCTCCAAAAGTCTTCGCCTCACTGTGCGTGCAGATGCACTCACACCTGCCTGCTGCCATTCCTGAGCAAGCTCTGTACTGGTGGTGCCCCGATCCTGCAGCTGAATCAACTTTAGGAGACGATCCTGGCGCTTGCTGGACTTTCTTGGGTGCCCTGAAGCCTTCTTCACAACAATTGAACCCTTCTCCTTGAAGTTCTTGATGTTCCGATAAATGGTTGATTTTAGGTGCAATGTTACTGGCAGCATTATCCTTGCCTGTGAAGACCTTTTTGTGCAAAGCAATGATAACGGCACGTGTTTCCTTGCAGGTAACCATGGTTTACAGAGGAAGAACAATGATTCCAAGCACCACCCTCCTTTTGAAGCTTCCAGTCTGATTTTCTCAGAACTTTTGGCCACAACTGTACATGAACTTCTCCACTCAACAATCTGAGGTCGTTGTTTTGTTTTTCGTGACAACAGAATATACAATGCCCAGAATTTCAATCCACAGAACAAGAATGTGCAGTTGGATTGTTAGATCTGAGTCATGTTGTGTGGTATCCAGGGAGAGGTCTGTGTGCATTGTTATCTACCGGGAAAGGAGGGTAGGAGGCTATTTTACCTATCTTACGTTTGACTCATCTGGACCAGTTAAGCCTGAACAGTATTCATTTAATATAGCAAGTGATATAAGGATATGTGGTGGGCAAAGCATTGAGACCCATTTTCATTCCCGAATCCCTGAGCTGACAAGGTAAAAATCTGTCGTTCTGCCCATGAACAAGGCAGTTAACCCACTGTTCCTAGGCCGTCATTGAAAATAAGAATTTGTTCTTAACTGACTTGCCTAGTTAAATAAAAATAACGTATGTGATCAATGATAATGTAAAAAGTATGCTGCACTCTTGTGTATATACTGGATATCTTAATTTTAATCATTATTAGTTCGTGTCTAGAGAATAGGGACAGGTGACACTCACTGTTTGATGCAGACGCTGCAGTCTCAAATGACAGCCTAGAAGTTGGCCAGGACCCAGACAGGCCATGTGGAGGTCTGGATTCCTTTGCTGTGCGTATGGGGAGGTTACATTATATAATGTACATGTTGCATCAAGGTTTCTTAAACTCTCATACTTTGCATTCTTAAGGAGCTGTATGTGTATAAGCTTCAGCTAATGGTGCTCCATGCCTCAACATAGTGGTTTTATGGCATTACTACTGTCATCATTCAAATTATTTCATAAAGCCCTTTTCACATCAGCCGATGTCACAAAGTGCTGTACAGAAACCCAGCCTAAAACCCCAAACGGCAAGCAATGCAGATTAGAGGTCGACTGATTATGATTTTTCAACGCTGATACTGATAACGATTATTGGAGGACCAAAAAAAGCCGATACCGATTAATCGGCCGATGTTTATATATGTATGTAATAATGACAATTACAACAATACTGAATGAACACTTATTTTAACTTAATATAATACATCAATAAAATCAATTTAGCCTCAAATAAATAATGAAACATGTTCAATTTGGTTTAAATAATGCAAAAACAAAGTTTTGAAGAAGAAAGTAAAATTGCAATATGTGCCATGTAAGAAAGCTAACGTTTAAGTTCCTTGCTCAGAACATGAGAACATATGAAAGCTGGTGGTTCTTTTTTAACATGAGTCTTCAATATTCCCAGGTAAGAAGTTTTTGGTTGTAGTTATTATAGGAATTTTAGGACTATTTCTCTCTATACGATTTGTATTTCGTATACCTTTGACTATTTGATGTTCTTATAGGCACTTTAGTATTGCCAGTGTAACAGTATAGCTTCCATCCCTCTCCTCGCTCGAACCAGGAACACATCGACAACAGCCACCCTCAAAGCAGCGTTACCTATGCAGAGCAAGGGGAACAACTACTCCAAGTCTCAGACCGAGTGACGTTTGAAACGCTATTAGCGCGCATCCCGCTAACTAGCTAGCCATTTTACATCGGTTACACCAGCCTAATCTCGGGAGTTGATAGGCTTGAAGTCATAAACAGCGCAATGCTTGAAGCATTGCGACAAGCTGCTGGCAAACGCACAAAAGTGCTGTTTTAATGAATGCTTACGAGTCTGCTGCTGCCTACCATCGCTGTCAGACTGCTCTATCAAATCATAGACTTAATTTTAACATAATAACACACAGAAATACGAGCCTTTGGTCATTAATATGGTCAAATCCGGAAACTATAATTTCGAAAACAAAAAGTGTATTCTTTCAGTGAAATACGGAACCTTTCCGTATTTTATCTAACGGATGGCATCCGTAAGTCTAAATATTGCTGTTACATTTTACAACTTTCAATGTTATGTCATAATTATGTACAATTCTGGCAAATTAATTACGGCCTTTGTTAGGAATAAATGGACTTCACACAGTTCGCAATGAGCCAGGCGGCCCAAACTGCTGCATATACCCTGACTGCTTGCACGGAACGCAAGAGAAGTGACACAATTTCCCTAATTATAAGAAATTCATGTTAGCAGGCATTATTAACTAAATATGCAGGTTTAAAAAATATATACTTGTGTATTGATTTTAAAGAAAGGCATTGATGTTTATGGTTAGGTACATTGGTGCAACGACAGTGCTTTTTTCGCAAATGCGCTTGTTAAATCATCACCCATTTGTCGAAGTAGGCTGTGATTAGATGAGAAATTAACAGGCACCGCATCGATTATATGCAACGCAGGACACGCTAGATAAACTAGTAATATCATCAACCATGTGTAGTTAACTAGTGATTATGTTAAGATTGATTGTTTTTTATAAGATAAGTTTAATGCTAGCTAGCAACTAACCTTGGCTTCTTACTGCATTAGCGTAACAGGTAGTCTGCCTGCCACGCAGGCTCCTCGTGGAGTGCAATGTAAGGCAGGTGGTTAGAGCGTTGTACTAGTAACTGGAAGATTGCAAAAATGAATCCCCGAGCTGACAAGGTAAAAATCTGTCGTTCTGCCCATGAACAAGGCAGTTAA
Organism: Salvelinus namaycush; assembly: GCF_016432855.1. NCBI lineage: Eukaryota > Metazoa > Chordata > Actinopteri > Salmoniformes > Salmonidae > Salvelinus > Salvelinus namaycush. Next base: position 11,577,570 of record NC_052336.1, on the reverse strand, counting down.
CCCACTGTTCCTAGGCCGTCATTGAAAATAAGAATGTGTTCTTAACTGACTTGCCTAGTTAAATAAAGTTTTTTTTTTTTTTATCGGCAATTTGGTGTCCAAAAATACCGATTACCGATTGTTATGAAAACTTGAAATCGGGCCCTAATTAATCGGTCGACTTCTAAACAGTACATTGCCAAGATATTCAAACGTTCATAGATAACCAGCGTGGTCAAATAATAATAATCAGTGGTTGTACAGGGTGCAACAGGTCAGCACCTCAGGAGTAAATGTCAGTTGGCTTTTCATAGCTGGTCATTCAGAGTTAGAGAGAGCAGGTTTGGTAGAGAGAGTTGGAAGCAGCAGGTCCAGGACAAGGTAGTATGTCCGGTGAACAGGTCAGGGTCCCATAGCCACAGGCAGAACAGTTGAAACTGGAGCAGCAGCATGACCAGGTGGACTGGGGACAGCAAGGAGTCAAATGGCTGAAGATGTTTGTTATACACTGTTTTGCTGATATATAGGTCCAATACACATCAGTGTTTGATATTCATGCATCCTTTCCTGCTTTCATTTACAGGGTCACACCCAGGTGAATTTTGTGTCAGCTCTGCTGCAAGTCACCATGTCTGATCAGTTAGATTTGCCCGTCAGACAAGCAGGTGAGTTTCAGAGGATGGGTATTATGATGATGTGGGGCGGGATTCTGTGCACTCTTGCCGATGGAAATTCACCGGAACTGAAAGGCGAGAAGAGTATCTACAACTGTAGCTCAAATGAACTGAGCACGCTTTCTCAAAAATGACAGCTCCCACACTGATGACACCAGTCATATTGTGAAGACTGACCAATTTCCCATGTACTTGTACATTTGTTCACCAAGATACACACATGATAGAAAGAGAAGAAAGGTGTTTTTGTTGTATATGATGCCATCTTTTATTATGCTACCGTTGCAGCTTATTTTATCCTGTCCTACGGCATTGAGATTTCACACTTTTAGTCTGCTAGGGAGCTCTAGTGAAATCTATAGTTGCTCGGCCTGGACAGTGTCTAGTCATTGATACAGCTTCCTTTGTTATAAAATAACATTCCACATGTTTGAGATGCTCCGTGTGAGGGGCCGTTGGTAGCCTGTCCATGTATCACATATGCCTCTCTGGTAATGATGTGCAATTATATGGTAGGATGATCTGCTCTTGATCAGTGGCTCATTGACTTTTATTACATTTAAAATGTGTGCAGTCCTCAGGTGGCTGCCAGACAGAGCCTGTCATTTTCAACCTGCTGCTAGACTCCACACTAGCGTATTCAATTGTGCTCACCCATAGCATCATGTCCTAACTTCTATCTTGCAACTTTGTCAGTTCTTCTACATTGTAGTATGCTTCAACAACACAATAGTAATATGACAGCCTGGAGAAAAGTAACGTGGCAGCAGCCCATCCTGCCTTATGCGTTGGGTGCTAATTTGTGTGCCTCTTGTCAAACAGATGACCTGGACATTTCTAAGCAAACCTCTCCAGGAACTGGTGTGTTGAGCAGAAATGCTATCCTTCTGGTGACTGCTATTTGGCCTGCCATAGAGCCCTGCTGCACCTGACTCCGATTCAGACCATTTGCATTAAGTTAATGCAGCTGCAATGGTGGCACGGGTAGATCATATCTGGCATGCCATTGGTTAACAGATGCTTAAACGTTGGCTTGGTACCTGCACCGGAACTTCACACTCGGTGCTTTGGCCACAAGTTCCGCGGTAATGAGGCTCATTTGCTGTTATCTGACACAAAGGGAGGAGCTAAGCGATTCCGTAGCTAGCAGGCAAATGTCTGGGATTCCCATAAAGGTAGTGAGATCAGACCCAGGTTCCTCTCCTATTGAGGACAAATGCCCTCCTGCTTATGACAGATAATAGCATTTTTTTTTTGTTGTCATGTTTTGTTTTTTCAAACCTGTCACACTGATATTATAGGCATTATTTGCAATTTCAGGATTCATCTATTCCCTGCCTCATTGTGTGGGCTAGGGGGATGTTGAGTGTTGGACTGGGCAGAGGGGGACATTAATGGGTTGGGGAGGGGAATACAGTAGGGTGGTTGTGAGGGTCTCGCTGTGTCAGCACTGACTGGCAGGATTATGACTTCCCAGCCAGCAGCACAGCGGTCACATGTGTCAGCAGTCTGTCTGACCCCCTATCCACCGCCTGGCCTGTCCCCCCCCCCTATCCACTGCCTTGCCTGGCCTGTCCCCCACCTATCCACTGCCTGGCCTGTCCCCTCCCCTATCCACTGCCTGGCCTGTCCCCTCCCCTATCCACTGCCTGGCCTGTCCCCTCCCCTATCCACTGCCTGGCCTGTCCCCTCCCCTATCCACTGCCTGGCCTGTCCCCTCCCCTATCCACTGCCTGGCCTGTCCCCCCCATCCACCGCCTGCCCCCTATCCACCGCCTGGCCCGTCTCTCCCCCCCCCCCCCCCTATCCACCGCCTGGCCCGTCTCCCCCCCCCTATCCACCGCCTGGCCCGTCTCCCCCCCCTATCCACCGCCTGGCCCGTCTCCCCCCCCCCCCCTATCCACTGCCTGGCCCGTCTCCCCCCCCCCCCCCCTATCCACCGCCTCGCCCGTCTCCCCCCCCCCCCCCCCCCCCCTATCCACCGCCTCGCCCGTCTCCCCCCCCCCCCCCCTATCCACCGCCTGGCCTGTCCCCCCCCCCCCTATCCACTGCCTTGCCTGGCCTGTCCCCCACCTATCCACTGCCTGGCCTGTCCCCTCCCCTATCCACTGCCTGGCCTGTCCCCTCCCCTATCCACTGCCTGGCCTGTCCCCTCCCCTATCCACTGCCTGGCCTGTCCCCTCCCCTATCCACTGCCTGGCCTGTCCCCTCCCCTATCCACTGCCTGGCCTGTCCCCTCCCCTATCCACTGCCTGGCCTGTCCCCTCCATCCACCGCCTGCCCCCTATCCACCGCCTGGCCCGTCTCCCCCCCCCCCCTATCCACCGCCTGGCCCGTCTCCCCCCCCCATCCACCGCCTGGCCCGTCTCCCCCCCCTATCCACCGCCTGGCCCGTGTCCCCCCCCCACCCACCGCCTGGCCCGTCCCCACCCCCCTATCCACCGCCTGGCCCGTCTCCCCCCCCTATCCACCGCCTGGCCCGTCTCCCCCCCCTATCCACCGCCTGGCCCGTCTCCCCCCCCTATCCACCGCCTGGCCCGTCTCCCCCCCCTATCCACCGCCTGGCCCGTCTCCCCCCCCTATCCACCGCCTGGCCCGTCTCCCCCCCCTATCCACCGCCTGGCCCGTCTCCCCCCCCTATCCACCGCCTGGCCCGTCTCCCCCCCCTATCCACCGCCTGGCCCGTCTCCCCCCCCTATCCACCGCCTGGCCCGTCTCCCCCCCCTATCCACCGCCTGGCCCGTCTCCCCCCCCTATCCACCGCCTGGCCCGTCTCCCCCCCCTATCCACCGCCTGGCCCGTCTCCCCCCCCTATCCACCGCCTGGCCCGTCTCCCCCCCCCCTATCCACCGCCTGGCCCGTCTCCCCCCCCCCCCCCTATCCACCGCCTGGCCCGTCTCCCCCCCCCCCCCTATCCACCGCCTGGCCCGTCTCCCCCCCCCCCCTATCCACCGCCTGGCCCGTCTCCCCCCCCCCCCCTATCCACCGCCTGGCCCGTCTCCCCCCCCCCCCCCCTATCCACCGCCTGGCCCGTCTCCCCCCCCCCCCCCCTATCCACCGCCTGGCCCGTCTCCCCCCCCCCCTATCCACCGCCTGGCCCGTCTCCCCCCCCCCCCTATCCACCGCCTGGCCCGTCTCCCCCCCCCCCCCCCTATCCACCGCCTGGCCCGTCTCCCCCCCCCCCCCCCTATCCACCGCCTGGCCCGTCTCCCCCCCCCCCTATCCACCGCCTGGCCCGTCTCCCCCCCCCCCCCCTATCCACCGCCTGGCCCGTCTCCCCCCCCCCCCCCTATCCACCGCCTGGCCCGTCTCCCCCCCCCCCCCCTATCCACCGCCTGGCCCGTCTCCCCCCCCCCTATCCACCGCCTGGCCCGTCTCCCCCCCCCCTATCCACCGCCTGGCCCGTCTCCCCCCCCCCTATCCACCGCCTGGCCCGTCTCCCCCCCCCCCCCCCCCTCCTATCCACCGCCTGGCCCGTCTCCCCCCCCCCCCCCCCCCCCTATCCACCGCCTGGCCCGTCTCCCCCCCCCCCCCCTATCCACCGCCTGGCCCGTCTCCCCCCCCCCCCTATCCACCGCCTGGCCCGTCTCCCCCCCCCCCCCTATCCACCGCCTGGCCCGTCTCCCCCCCCCCCCCTATCCACCGCCTGGCCCGTCTCCCCCCCCCCCCTATCCACCGCCTGGCCCGTCTCCCCCCCCCCCCCTATCCACCGCCTGGCCCGTCTCCCCCCCCCCCTATCCACCGCCTGGCCCGTCTCCCCCCCCCCCCCCCTATCCACCGCCTGGCCCGTCTCCCCCCCCCCCCCCCCTATCCACCGCCTGGCCCGTCTCCCCCCCCCCCCCCCTATCCACCGCCTGGCCCGTCTCCCCCCCCCCCCCCTATCCACCGCCTGGCCCGTCTCCCCCCCCCCCCCCCTATCCACCGCCTGGCCCGTCTCCCCCCCCCCCTATCCACCGCCTGGCCCGTCTCCCCCCCCCCCCCCCCTATCCACCGCCTGGCCCGTCTCCCCCCCCCCCCCCCCTCCTATCCACCGCCTGGCCCGTCTCCCCCCCCCCCCTCCTATCCACCGCCTGGCCCGTCTCCCCCCCCCCTCCTATCCACCGCCTGGCCTGTCTCCCCCCCCTATCCACCGCCTGGCCCGTCTCCCCCCCCTATCCACCGCCTGGCCCGTCTCCCCCCTCCTATCCACCGCCTGGCCCGTCTCCCCCTCCTATCCACCGCCTGGCCCGTCTCCCCCCCCCTATCCACCGCCTGGCCCGTCTCCCCCCCCCCCTATCCACCGCCTGGCCCGTCTCCCCCCTCCTATCCACCGCCTGGCCCGTCTCCCCCCCCCCCCCCCCCCCTCCTATCCACTGCCTGGCCCGTCTCCCCCCCTCCCCCCCCCCCTCCTATCCACCGCCTGGCCCGTCTCCCCCCCGATCCACCGCCTGGCCCGTCTCCCCCCCTATCCACCGCCTGGCCCGTCTCCCCCCCCCCCCCCCCTATCCACCGCCTGGCCCGTCTCCTCCCCCCCCTATCCACCGCCTGGCCCGTCTCCTCCCCCCCCTATCCACCGCCTGGCCCGTCTCCCCCCCCCTATCCACCGCCTGGCCCGTCCCTCAGCCCCTGTCAACTGCCTCCGCCTGCCTGCGAGCCACTGACCTCAGACGCTCCATTGTGGCTCTGTAGAATAATTCACACCCGTACTCCAAATTCAGACTCACTGTCTGAGCTACAACACGAGAGGGGGGAACTATTGCAAACCCCTAACTAAATTACACTTTTACACTTCTGTTCTATGACTCACTCAAGGAATTAGGCCTCTTTCTGCTGCTCTGCTCTGATTTTATCAGTTGAAGATGGAGGCAGAGATGTGAGCTGTAATTTCAGCGGGCAGAGGAAGGATGAATATTTGAGTGACTCCTTGCTTGGCTGGGGAGTGCTAATGAACAGGGCCATGCTAGTGTGTTGGGACTGAGAGGAGAGGTGTGAAAGCACTCCTCTTACTCCCCCGGCCGACTGCTACTCCCTTTCAGCCTGAGCACATGAGAAGAGTCACAGTGAATGTGCTGGTCATGAGATCCGCTGCTGCTATCTAGGCTGATGGACTCTTTCACACCTCCCAATGTCACACAGACTCACTCTAACAATTTAGAGATCTCCCTGATATTAAGTGATTTAAAGAGATGTGGAGAATATTGTGCCACTTTAACCAGCTGCAATTTCATGGAAATCCATAAGAATTGGAAGGGTTCAATTTAAACCCCATGATCAAAGCAGATTTTACTTCAATATCATATGATTTGCATTAATTAAATCTAAGTGGGTGGAATACCAGCTGTACATTAATCCTGCCATAGAATTACATATAGTGCATTCGGAAGTAGTCAGACCCCTCCCCTGTTTCCACATTTTGTGACATTACAGCCTTATTCTAAAATGCATTACATAAAAACATTTCCTCATCAATCTACACACAATGACAAAGCAAAAACAGGTTTTTCAAAAATGTATGCAATTATATGAAGGGGGAAAAAATCTTATTTAAATAAGTATTCAGAGACTTGAAATTGAGCTCAGGTGCATCCTGTTTCCATTGATCATCCTTGAGATGTTTCTTCAACTTGATTGGAGTCAACCTGTGGTAAAGTCAATTGATTAGACATGATTTGGAAAGGCACACACCTGTCTATATAAGGTCCCACAGTTGACAGTGCATGTCCGAGCAAAAACTAAGCCGTGAAGTCTAAAAAATTGTCCATAGAGCTCCGAGGCAGGATTGTGTCGAGGCACAGATCTGGGGAAGAGTACCAAAACAATTCTGCAGCGTTGAAGGTCCCCAAGAACACAGTGGCCTCCATCATTCTTTAATGGAAGATGTTTGGAACCACCAAGACTCTTCCTAGAGCTGGCAGCCCAGCCAAACTGAGCAATCGGGGAGAAGGGCCTTGGTCGGGGAGGTGACCAAGAACCCGATGGTCACTCTGCCAGAGCGCTGGAGTTCCTCTGTGGAGATGGAAGAATCTTCGAGAAGGACAACCATCTCTGCAGCACTCCAACAATCAGGCCTTTATGGTAGAGTGGCCAGACGGAAGTCACTCCTCAGTAAAAGAGTTTGTCAAAAGGCAGCTAAAGGATTCTCAAACCATGAGAAACAAGATTCTCTGGTCTGATGAAACCAAGATTGAACTCACGTCTGGAGAAAACCAGGCACTGCTCAGCACCTGGCCAATACCATCCCTTCGTTGAAGCATGGTAGTGGCAGCATCATGATGTGGGGGTGTTTTTCCGCGACAGGTACTGGGAGACTAGTCAGCATCGAGGGAAAGATGAAGGTGCATCAACAAAGTACTGAGTAAAGAGTCTGAATACTAATGTAAATGTGATATTTCAGTTTATTTTTAATACATTTGAAGAAAAAAATCTATACTTTTTATTTATTTAATTTTGTCATTATGGAGTATTTTGAGGGGGGGGGGGGGCATTTCAATCAATTTTGTAATAAGGCTGTTACGTAACAGAATGTGGAAAAAGTTAACGCGTCTGAATACTTTGCGAATGCACTGTATGTAATCCATTATTAATAGGATCTCTATGAAGCCTGTCTTGTGTTTAGTCAGTTTATTGTCCCCCTCTCTCCTCCCCAGGGGTGATCTACCTCAAGAACATGGTGACCCAGCACTGGAGTGAGGGGGACGGCACCAGCACGGAGACGCCTGTCAATAACATACCAGAGGAGGACAGGCAGTTTATCCGTGACAACATCGTGGAGGCCATCATTCACTCCCCCGAGCGCATCAGGTAACCTACCACCCTGTGGCTGCTCAGCTCACTGCACAGTGCCAGCAGAGGGGGGGGGGAAGAGGTAGCTCGGATCAACCAGATCGTCTTCCAACCTTTCTCCTCTCTAACCCTTCAGAGTGCAGCTGACGACATGCATCCATCACATGATTAAACACGACTACCCCGGCAAGTGGACTGCCATCGTGGACAAGATTGGCTTCTACCTGCAGTCAGATAACAGCGCCGGCTGGCTGGGCATCCTGCTCTGCCTCTACCAGCTGGTTAAAAACTACGAGTAAGGACTCCTTGTTTTAGAGTGACCATGTTTGTGTCCCAACCATTTAGGGAATGGGGTGCCATTTGGGACAGAGACTGTATTATAGAGCTGTTTGCTATGTTTTCAGGTGGTTGATGTTTCTGATTGTGTGTTTGACAGGTACAAGAAGCCGGACGAGCGCAGTCCTCTGGTGGCGGCCATGCAGATCTTCATGCCCATGCTGAAGGACCGCTTCATCCAGCTGCTCCCTGACCCCTCCAGTGAGTCTGTCCTGGTGCAAAAACAGATCTTCAAGATCCTCTACGCCCTCTTCCAGGTACTACTGATCACATCCTTCACGCTCACCTTCTTACAAGTTGTGTATTTATTAGTCTGTGTTGATTGTAATAGGGAGTGTATGGTACTTGTCTAAATGTGGATGTATAGTTGTAGTGTCCAGGTATTTAGCTACTCCTTCCATAATACTGGGTTTGGAGATGGGTCGATTATGGTTGTCCTGTAGAAGGGGGAGGGCTGAGGACCATCTGGTCCATGTCAGGGCCACTGGGCTAGACCTGTCCCCCCTCAGCATGCCAGACTGCACTGCTGTCTAGGGTTGTCTGTCTGTCCATTGGAACGACGACAACGCTTTTTGAATTGAATAGACGGGATTTCTCCTTTTCCCTGTCCACAGTATAACCTCCCCCTGGAGCTGATCAACCGACAGAACCTGACGGAGTGGATGGAGATCCTGAAGACAGTGGTGGACAGAGACGTGCCTCCGGTGAGGGCAGATTTACTGTGGTAGGGCAAGGAGGGAGCACAAATAGGTTGACTATGCAAATCAAGTAGCTCCCAAACAGATTAGCTGTAGTTTGTTTGTTTTATTTTAATTGCTGCTAGTTGAAAGAAAGCTTATTTTATTTTATTTCCCTTCTCTCTTTCTCCCCTCCTTCCCCGTCCGTCTGTGGCCCACAGGAGACCTTGCAGGTGGATGAGGACGAGAGACCTGAGCTGCCCTGGTGGAAGTGTAAAAAGTGGGCCCTCCACATCCTGGCCAGGCTCTTCGAGAGGTAAGCCTACTCAACCCACCCCAGCACACTGTCACTGATTCTACACTGAGTGTACATTTGGAACACCAAAACATTTGGTACACCTGCTCTTTCCATGAGACTGACCAGGTGAAAGTGATAATCCCTTAATTATGTCACTTATCATTCATTACCTGTCTGGTGGATGGATTATCTTGGCAAAGGAGAAATGCTCACTAACAGGGATGTAAACAAATGTGTGCACAAAATTGGAGAGAAACTTTTTGTGCGTATGGAAAATGTCTGGGATCTTAAATTTCAGCTCATGAAACATGGGACCAACACTTTACGTGTTGTGTTTATATTTTGGTTCACTGTATATTAACATGTGAAAGCATCTTTAAACCCCTCCCAGGTATGGCAGCCCAGGCAACACTACCAAAGAGTACACAGAGTTTGCCGATCTCTTCCTCAAGGGATACTCAGTGGCAGCACAACAGGTGAGAGGCCAAGGCCGCTCTTGGCTTTGTCTGAGCTGAAAGATGTGTGATGCATGACTCTGTGATTGACTGAGGGACAGAAGGTTGCCTTTCAGCTGTGTCTGTCTGCATGGGAGTCTGATCTCAACCAGAGGGAACTGATTTGCCTGTCTGTCTGTAGGTGCTGCTGAAGGTCTTATATCAGTATAAGGAGAAGCAATACGTGGCTCCAAGAGTCCTCCAGCAGACACTCAACTATATTAACCAGGGAATCGCACACGCTGTCACCTGGAAGAACCTGAAGCCACATATCCAGGGCATCATTCAGGACGTGGTTTTCCCTCTCATGTGCTACACGGACAGTGACCAGGAGTTGTGGGAGGAGGACCCATACGAGTACATTCGCATGAAGTTTGGTAAGCGCCATTCTTGTTTTTGGAAATCAGAAATATTCCGTAGTGTTTGTCATCCAGAAGGAATGTCCTGGAATCAGACTGCCTGGAAGTGATCAGTTCAAAGATTTAACTGTGTAAAGCTATTCTAACAAACCAATGCAATGTGCCATCTGATCTGCTGACTCTCTGTCCCGTCTCAGATGTGTTCGAGGATTTCATCTCTCCCACCACGGCTGCCCAGACCCTGCTCTTCACCTCCTGCAACAAGAGGAAAGAAGTGAGTTGTGGTTCTGATGTGAATGCTGTGTCCTCCTGGTCCTGGCAGGGTCAACAGCCTGCCATGATGTGATCCTCTTTCATCCCAAATGGCACCCTATTCCCTATATAGTGCACTACTTATTTCTTCTCCCTAGAGCCCTGGTCAAAAGTAGTGCACTATATTGGTAATAGGGTGCTATTTGGGACACATGGCCTGGTGCCTGTTATTTTTTTCTACTGGCCTCACTCCTGCCCTTATTTATGGCCTTGCCCATTCCTCCGTCCTGTCTTGCTGTGGCTCTCATTAGCGCCCTGTTGCTCCAACAACAGTACAGAGCTGTTGGAACCGGTCTGTGGATGAGTCCAGCCAGGAGAACACTGGAACAAAGAAGCATAGCTGGAAGAAAGCACTACTTTAGTTGCTGTAGCTCCTTAGTCAGATGTGTTACGTATTACGGCTTTCTTTCTGTTCTAAATGTAAGGTGTTGTTTTAGCATGGAGGTAGTTCTATTCCGTTTTGGCTGTGGGTGAACAGGGTGTGTGGTGCCTGTCCATGTTACGTGCTGCCGTCTGGCTGTGTCTTACAGTCTGTGCGGCGGTGCTCACTCCACACCTGCAGCCATAGAGCCACTGGAGATCATAGTACTGACCTGTGACGTCTCTGACTCCTCACCACGGGCCAGCCTCCATACTCTCCCACAAACTCTCCTGGCCTGCATCTCAAATGGCACCCTATTCCCTACATAGTGCACTACCCCATGAGCCCTGGTCAATAGTAGTGCACTATACATGGATTAGGGTGCCATTTGGGACATATCAGAGGTGTTGGATGTTAATGTGTAACAGTTATCCAGGATACACAGAGAAGCAGCACATTTGACTGAATGCATTTCTTTATTCTCTAGGTTCTTCAGAAGACCATGGGCTTCTGTTATCAGATCCTCACTGAGCCCACCTCTGACCCCAGGAAGAAGGACGGAGCGCTGCACATGATTGGCTCTCTGGCTGAAATCCTGCTCAAGGTTATTAACCCCCAACACCACCTGCTATCTCCTCTTTTCTAGTTGACCTTTGGTCTGACCATGTACTCATCAGATGAGGTAGCTGACACGGCGTGTAACTATTTTGCCAAATTGTTTTATCACTTAAGTTCACTTTATGGCTCCCACGTGGCAGTCAAATACATTAAATGCATTTTTGTTAACCATGAATTTCATTTTCTTCTCTCCCCCGGAAACAGAAAAAGGTCTATAAAGACCAGATGGAGTTCATGCTGCAGAACCACGTCTTCACTCTGTTCCGCAGTGAGCTGGGCTATATGAGAGCCAGAGTAAGTGTCACGTTGCCAGATCATTCTGTCCCAGGGTTCCAGTGGGGAGAAGGAGGGCATGTGAGCTGATCACCGGACGTGCTACCTGTCCCATACCTGCTGTTTTCAACTCTCTAGAGACAGCAGGAGCGGTAGAGATACTCTGAATGATCGGCTATGAAAAGCCAGCTGACATTTACTCCTGAGGTGCTGACCTGTTGCACCTTCGACAACCACTGTGATTATTATTATTTTACCCTGCTGGTCATCTATGAACATTTGAACATCTTGGCCATGTTCTGTTATAATCTCCACCCGGCACAGCCAGAAGAGGACTGGCCACCCCTCATAGGCTGGTTCCTCTCTAGGTTTCTTCCTAGGTTCTGGCCTTTCTAGGGAGTTTTTCCTAGCCACTGTGCTTCTACACCTGCATTGCTTGCCGTTTGGGGTTTTAGGCTGTGTTTCTGTACAGCACTTTGACATCAGCTGATGTAAGAAGGGCTTTATAAATACATTTGAGTGTATCAAGAATATTAATGACAATGATTTGGTAAAACACCAGTGTTTTCTGAAAGTTCTGCCTCTGTCATTGCAGTGGATTTTCCACTCTTCACATCTTGATGGTTCTAGATACAAATTCTAGATTTATGAGAATTTTGCAAAAGTATAGCCAGTTTGTTTACTGTCCTGCACTGGTTAACTGTTAACCACCATCTCTGGTGTTTCCCCATAGGCCTGTTGGGTCCTGCATTACTTCTGTGAGGTCAAGTTTAAGAGTGACCAGAACCTGCAGACAGCCCTGGAGCTGACCCGCCTCTGCCTGATCAACGACAACGAGATGCCTGTTAAAGTGGAGGCAGCCATCGCCCTGCAGGTCCTCATCAGCAACCAGGAGAAAGGTAGCTATCTCTACACTGTCAAACACACCATAGGTGTATATGGAGTCTTTTTCTTTGCTGAATAACATTAATAGTTAATGTTCTTCTTGAATCCAAATGATATAGCTGATTATCACTAAGTGCTCCTGTCATGTTTTTCCTCTTTCCTAGCCAAAGAGTATATCACTCCCTTCATCCGGCCTGTGATGCAGGCCCTCCTGCACATTGTGCGTGAAACGGAGAACGATGACCTCACTAATGTCATCCAGAAGATGATCTGCGAGTACAGCGAAGAGGTCACGCCCATCGCCGTGGAGATGACACAGCACTTGGTGAGGAGTGTGTGCTCAGTGCCTGACTCATAAAACGGCCCTGCACAGGAAGTCTCCTTCCTTTGATCAGTTTACAGTTCTGTTTGTCAGCCATGGAGATAGGAAATAAGGCCCAATTACCATCTCTCCTAGTTCCATGTTGGTCTGGTTTTAAAGACCCTGCTCTCAGGGAAACCCACTTATGGCTGTTATTCCCATCTCTCCTCAGGCGATGACCTTCAACCAGGTCATCCAGACGGGGCCTGACGAGGAGGGAGGGGACGACAAGGCGGTGACAGCCATGGGCATCCTCAACACTATCGACACACTGCTCAGTGTGGTGGAGGACCACAAAGAGGTGAGTACAGCCATGGCGTCCTGTCCAGGGGGTCTACTTGTATGTACATCAAGCTGTCTCATGCTACAGAAACAGGATATGGGCTCCTGCCCTGTTGGCCATTCTGGTTTGGACAAGGCATATTTACTTACAGCCATTCAACCAAACACCCACTCAGTAGAGCAGCTTCCCTCCCAGCTCATAGTGCTGCCTGCCAACACACTCCCAGCTGCCCACCCGCTCCTGGAAACACACACTGTTCTCTCTTCAAAGTGCCTTGCAGGCTGATGCCTCTAGAAATAGCACTGTGGCTCTCTGCCCGTACGTCCGCCGACGCACAGGACCCGTGGAGCTTGGAACCAGCCAAACCAGCAAATGTTGGTCAACAGTTAGATATGTCTTCTTGGTATGCTACTCATTGTCGTTGACTGTGTAAAGTAAAGCTGTTGACTTATGACGTTGTTTTTATCAATGTGCCTACCCACAGGTATTTGGTTTTCTGGAAATGACTTGCACAATGAAATCATCAAATCTACTCTTGCAACACCACTTGTATGTTAATGGTCAATCTCTGTCTGTGTGTGTGTTCCAGTGCTCTAACTAAATGAATGGGGTTTCTGTTTTAGATCACCCAGCAGCTGGAGGGTATATGTCTGCAGGTGATTGGCACCGTCCTGCAGCAGCACGTCCTGGGTAAGTCTCCCTTGCTCTTCCTGTCCCACCACATTCCAACCAGGTCCTCCCGTCTCTGACACGTACAGGTGGGCGAGGTGCCTAGAGTCATTTACGTGACTGACTCACTCTGTGGGGGTTGTCCTATATTTACCTCTGTCTGACACCCAGCCTGTGTGTGTGTTGATTTTCAGAGTTCTACGAGGAGATCCTGTCTCTGGCACACAGCCTGACCTGCCAGCAGGTGTCCCCACAGATGTGGCAGCTCCTCCCCTTGGTGTTCGAGGTCTTCCAGCAGGATGGCTTTGACTACTTCACAGGTATACTGCTCACTAACCTGCTAGTCTCAACTGCCTGTTATGGTGATTTGACTATTATATAGACACACACTATATTAAATGGGGGATGTGACTCTATTTCAGACATGATGCCTCTCCTTCACAACTATGTCACGGTTGACACAGACACTCTCCTGTCTGACACTAAATACCTGGAGATAATCTACAGCATGTGCAAGAAGGTACAGTAACTTACAGCCGCTATACAATTTTTTTCACACATATTGGTGGTGTGTATTTTTGCTGGGTGTGAACAAGTTGATAATCTGTCCATGCAGGTTCTGACTGGTGATCCAGGTGAGGATCCAGAGTGTCATGCAGCCAAGCTGTTGGAGGTGGTTATTCTGCAGTGCAAAGGGCGTGGAATTGATCAGGTAAGCGTCTGGCTTCTACACTAAATCTTGTATGGCTACGACTGTATTCAAAGTAACTGCTTTTGAGAAGCACTGTACTATACATTCACCTTAGACTTTCTTTGCCGCTCCTGCAGGTTGTTCCCTTGTTTGTGGCGGCTGCGCTGGAGAGGCTGACGAGGGAGGTGAAGACCAGTGAGCTGAGGACCATGTGTCTGCAAGTGGCCATCGCAGCCCTGTACTACAGCCCCCCTCTGCTGCTCAACACCCTGGAGAACCTGCGCTTCCCAAACAACACTGAGCCCATCACCAACCACTTCATCTCCCAGTGGCTCAAAGACGTTGACTGCTTCCTGGGGTAAGACCAGGAAAGATGCTCACATTTAATATATTTACAGCTCGTCTGGTTTCTCTGGTCCCCCATATAGTTTGATATCAAGTAGAGAGAAAAATGTACTGTAAGATAAAAAAAATTGTTATTCCCCAGGCTCCACGATAGGAAGATCTGTGTGCTTGGTCTGTGTGCCCTCATTGACTTGGAGCAGAGGCCCCAGGCTGTCAACCAGGTGGCCGGCCAACTGCTCCCCGCAGCCATCCTGCTCTTCAACGGCCTCAAGAGGGCCTACGCCTGTCAAGCAGAGAATGAGAATGAGGATGAGGATGAAGATGGAGATGGAGAGGAGGATGAGGAGAATGGTACGGCATTTGTGCTATCCTCTTAACTCATAAGTCCCATTGTCACTCCCTTAGTTAATCTTCCTACTATATTGAATAGAATAAGATACAGCTGCAAGGAGCACTTCATTGGTAGATGGTTTGAGTTGTGTTAGTGGATTGATCAGTAATAAATTAATCCATTGTGCCTTTCCTCAGTCGAGCTGGGCAGTGATGAGGATGACATTGATGAGGAGGGCCAGGAGTACTTGGAGATGCTGGCCAAGCATGCAGGAGAGGATGGGGATGATGAGGACTGGGATGAGGATGACGCAGAGGAGACTGCACTGGAGGGCTACACTACAGCTGTAGACGATGAAGACAACCTAGTGGATGAATACCAGATCTTCAAGGCCATACTACAGAGTAAGGAGACCACCTTTCAGGCACACAAAGCTAGTGATGGGTCGTCAAGTTAAGGACACAAATTGGAAATAAACAGTGAATAAGTGTTTACACTCAATAATATTACGAAACAAATTTGTGAGGCCTGTTATTTAACGTGCATTATTAGTACAAGATCTTAAGTGATGAAATGATAATGATTCGGAACAGGACACTGTCTGTGTGTGGTCACTGGATCAGGGTCACGTTCTGTGTCTCTGGATTCAATTCCCCACAGCAGCGTGTTCTTCAGTTGAAGACAGAGGCATTTGTCTGAGAAGGTTTAAAAACGCAATACAAATGAGATCTCGGGATTGAAGACATGAATGCAATATGTTGCTTAAGTGTAAATCGTACATAAGTGGAGGGAAAACTTTAACTTAACTATGTTTTTCTCCAACTCAGATATCCAGACCCGTGACCCAGCATGGTACCAGGCACTCACACAAACCCTTGATGAGGAACAAGGAAAACACCTTCATGACATTGGCACACTTGCAGACCAGAGACGGGCAGCACATGGTAAGTAAATCTATCCCCGTAATACAATAAGACAGCTGTTAATTTATTTAATTGTTTTAATATCATAGGAAATAAACACTTACCATGTTTGGCCTGTTGTATAATTGCCCTATTTTCTTCATTCCAGAATCCAAAATGATCGAGAAGCATGGCGGATACAAGTTCACAGTGCCAGAAGTGGTGCCAACTAATTTCAATTTTGGTGGCAATGCTCCAGGAATGAATTGAGTCATCCCTTCTCCCTTTTATTACGCTGACTGATTGTAGTGACGTGAAAAAAAGCTTGTGTTGTTCCCTTAAGTAGTGGTTCCAGAACTGGTTCTTCTTACTGACTCTTCAATCTGACTATCAAATTGGAAATAGCACCAGAAGAAGTGGGAAGACAACCAAATGCAACAAATGGCTGGGAAAACAAACCAAGAACTTGAGCTTGAAGCAAGAGAAAAAATAAGCTCTAAACAACATTGTCTTCTGGGATCCAATGTGGAGGATACTAGGACGGAAACATTTTTTCTTCCCTCTTAAACAAAATGGGAGGGCTTAACAATTTGAAATTGATAATGGGACTAAATGTTTCATCATTTTCACTGTTTTGGCCAAAAGGCTGTGTGTGATAAGATTATACCTCTGGCAGTAGTGTTGTCTGTTATTTTCTGCATTAACAAATTCTCATGTTTGTTATGTATATACAAGCCAAGGTTCTTGATTTTTAAGTAGCCTTGCTAAAACAACCAGAGGCATTTGTAAGGTGTCAAGTGTATTCATATGTAGCATATTGGATACTTCATGGCACTATGGTGATGCCTGATCTCTGTAAATTAATGACTAGCACTTTCATATTGTTCAGGTCTCCTAGCCTTCTGTATCAGACTGCAATTTTTAAATCAATTAAGACCATTTAAAACACAATCCGCTGTAACTTTGGTTACGGTGTAGAATAATGAGTGGCATCACTTTGCTGCTAAAGTGGAAACATTCTAGATTCCTGAAAAAAGAGAATGCTCATGGTGTTCAGTTTGGATACAAGACGTGTTGTGAGCACAAAGTCAATTGGATGCTTCATTGAAGCATGTACAATTGGACTTGATCGTGAAGGTCTCAAGCGTTTGATTGGTGTATGAATGAACCATCTATATACACAACATATTAAAAAAAAGTTACGTTGGATTGCGTGCATTTGACTGTTTACTAACAGCTACACAGTTGTGCACTCAGTAATTTGATTTGGAGCCTATTTTGGGTGATTGTCTGTATACTCTGTCAGATCAGGTGACGTGTAATCTATTTAGAACTATGCAGCCAGCTAATTATAATTCTAGTTCATGTGCTACTATGGGATAGAAGGGTGTCATGTCCTCCTTGGCTAGCGTTGATCACTCCCACTAGTAGAGCTTTAGTGTCTACATTATCAGTGACCGATATGACTGCATACTGCGCAGCACGATATAGACGAACTAGAACGTAGCCATAAACTTGCTTCAAACTGCATATCGTTTTCCTGGATCTGGTTCGTTTCATTTAACAGACACTGCTGGCTAATGTCAATGTATATAAAATGCATTACAAATACCCTGGAGTTTTATTCAACTGCATTGCCCACATTACCTCGCTCGACTCTATGCTACCATGAGGCTTTGCGGTTCCAAAATGGCTGTGTAAAGTGGCTGTGTCCAACTTCGAAAACGTTTTTTAGGATTATATTTGTTTCTTGTGCTGAACGAACAGCACTAATATCACGTATAATAACATAGGTTAGGTTAAATATTTTATTGGAAATCGCTTGAATTTACTTGCAAAGTTAAGCGGTCGCAGTTGTGATCCAGAATGGCGTATGGAACGTACCCCAAAAGCAGAATGTGAAGAATTTATGGCTATGGGAGGTCACTAGTCAATGATTGAAATGACTTTGAACCAATGAGATTACTAGAAGCTTGCGTGACTGAAATATTTGCCAATCATCGGGGCAGGTGCTATCTTTGTACATGTTCCAGGGTGCGCGCACAGGAGAACATTTCCTGCCCTGATGCATGGTGGTCGAACCGAAGGGATTGTTGGAAATTTTAGAGGTTCGTATAAATGTGGTTTTACCCAGTGTGCCTTTCTACAGCCATATCCAGTTTGGGAGACGGAAGGGGATATCTGTGCTCGCCGTTTGATATGAGAAATATACTCCATTAAACCATAGTTTAAATCATGTATTGTCTAAAAAAAAAAATATTATTCGCTAGCCCACATGCTAATTAGCACTAGCAAATGATTTGTCCGCGTTCGTTACACTGCTGCCTGCTAACTAGTTAACGTTAGCCGTTCGTTTAAGAGGCTAATTTATAAACTCGATTTCCCCATTGACTGTTTATTTAGCTAACTAACTTGCCCTTTCTCAACATTAACTAGTTTGCTAGTAGATACATGAATGACGAACTAGCTAGCTAACTTAGCTAACGTTAGTGAAATGATCACCGAGTGTCGGTTAGCTAACGCTAATCGAACAAAAACTGTTCTCAGCTAACGCTAGCTAGCTAACGTTTGTCTAATTTAGTTCGTTACCTATAGTTAGCTAGGTATAGGTAAAAAAAATACTAATCACATTCATAGTTGATACGGTAACGTGATGTTTGACACAGCTAGTTGAAGCTGCACTGTTGACTGCCCTATCAAGTTCCATCCAACTTGGCAACAACATGAACTGTTGAATCTGCGCTACTCCTATCAACTGTTGTACAACATGTCAGCTGGAAGCAGCTGGACGTTTGATTTGTATTATTAGTGTACATATGATCTAGTAAATCAACAGACACTGCTATCCAATTGAATAAAGTGGGTCTTGTCGCATCCATAAATTATCTTTGTGCATCTGACTACAAGAGTTGTATGGAAAGTGACTGACTGCACCCAATGCAGCCACACACAGTGAATTTAACGTATGTGTGTGTGTTCGTCTGGCAGAGCGACAATGCTGTTGGCTCAGATTAACCGGGACTCCCAGGGCATTGCAGAGTTCCAAAATGCAGGTGGAGACACTCAGCAGGTCACCCTCTGTTTGGCAGAGACTGTTTCAGGTGAGTTCACCCATGCCTTTCCATTTATCGGTGGGGATTCTGCCAAGTTTCCAGCAAAGCAAAAATTTACTTACACATCCTGTTATACATCTAGAGCCTGTTTTTTTCCCCCCTTGTGTCATTTGTGTTCAAAAGATGGCGATCAAATGGACATGGACACTGTGAGTTTACAGGCTGTGACCCTTGCAGATGGCTCTACAGCTTACATACAGCACAACCCTAAAGGTAACTCAAATGTCAATCATCTCCATAAACATACAGTAATGGAAAGTGGCCACGAAGGTATTGGCTTGACTAACAGTGAACACTACCCCATAAAGTAACCCCCCAAACGGTCTGACCATGTAGAAAGAGTTGCTAACCTTGCTTGGCCAAGTCATGACAGATTTCTTCTTTCTATTGATTATTAGCATGATTTAGTCCATTATTTGATGAGAGCAGTCTGATTGAAGAGTGCAGTCTCCATTTCAGATGGAAAGTTCATGGATGGACAGGTCATTCAGCTGGAGGATGGATCTACAGCATATGTCCAACATGTATCAATGCCAAGAGCAGGTCTGTTTTCCTCTTAGCGATGTTAATTATTGCTGTGTTTTAATTAATCATTGCTTATTTTGTTTTTAATTTAGGCATTTTGTTTATTCATGTCACTATTCGCTTTAAGATTAAACTGTATTGTGATGGGAATAGTAATATAATATCAATATTTCCCCATTTTTACTTATCAGAGGAGACCAACAGGTGGACAGGATCCCCTTTGTGTGATGTAATTGGAGGAGATGGTCTGAGACTTGAGGATGGTCAGGCTGTGCAGTTGGAAGATGGCACAACGGCTTACATCCACACACCAAAAGGTTTGTCTCAATCTTAAAGCTGCAACATGTAGCCTTTTAGGTGACCTGACCAAATTCACATAGAGATGAGTCATAGATCTGTCATTTCTCATTGAAAGCAAGTCTAATAAGTGGTAAATCTGTTCTATGTGCACTTTTTCTATGCTTCCCGGTCTTAAGTTTAGCTTTTGCATCTTTTACTTTCGGTTTTGTACACATGCTTCAAACAGCTGAAAATACAATATTTTTTGTTATTGAAAATATATTTCAGAGATTAAGATGGTACAGTGATTCTCTACATTGCTTGTTTTGTCACATAAACTGAAATTAAGCAAATTTAATAATTTTAGCAACTAGGAAATGGTGGAGTGATTTCTGCATATTGCATCTTTTTAAGATTGTTGTAATCCCTTTGTCATTAAATGTGTTTTCACCCAGTGTTTCAATTTTTATGAGGAGAAATTTGGATGGGTAAATTAAAAATGAAAACAACTTTTTGCCAGAGGGTACTAAATTTCAATGAAACTCCCTCACAGATACATATGACCAGAATACCCTGCAGGCTGTTCAGCTGGAGGATGGCACCACAGCTTACATCCAGCACACAGTACAGATGCCTCAGACCAACACCATCCTGGCCATCCAGGCAGATGGAACAGTGTCAGACCTGAACGCTGATGGAACCCTCGACCAAGAGACCATCAACGTGCTGGAACAATACACCGCTAAGGTAGTTTGCTATTGACATTGTATCTTAACAGCTCATCAACTCAGCAGTATATGCAATTTTCAAATACCTTATCTGTGTTTGAGGTAAAATGGTCACTGGTTATTACCCCCTTTGTTTTCTCAGGTGGAAGCTGATGATGTCAACTCCGTACTGATGAGAGCTGAGCAAGATTGTGGTGTCCAGATGCAGGTACTATACTTCTCATGTTTATCTATGTCATATCATATTTACAACCAGTGTACATTGGATACATATTTCTTTCAGATTGTGCTTCAAAGGCAGAGTGGTCGTAGTTCTAGGGAGCAGCCTACAGAGAAATCTTTCCGCTGTGACTATGAGGGCTGTGGGAAACTCTACACAACAGCACACCATCTGAAGGTAAAGCACACTCACTCCCTGAAGGTGACTTGGGTTCTTGAATGTAGAATGAGTCAGACTCAACTGGTCCAAATGACTAATCTGTTAATCTTGTTTGATTTGCTCTTTTCTGACCTCTGCAGGTACATGAGAGGTACCACACAGGTGACCGGCCATATCTGTGTGATCATCTGGGTTGTGGAAAGAAGTTTGCTACAGGTAATAAACGACCTTCAGACTAATGCAAAGGTCCATAATCCTTTGAGATATGAAGCGGAGGAGCTCTAGGCATAAGTCACAGTAACATTGTTGTTGAAATGGCTAAGGAGATATCAGTTTCCTCAGTTTGAACAATTCCTCATTGTCTGAACAATGTCGGTCAGTGTGACTGTGATCCATTAAACGTACAGCACATGTTTCCAACTCAGCAAAATGTGTTTTTTTCCCCCAAAAGGGTATGGCCTGAAAAGCCACATCAGGACACACACTGGTGAGAAGCCTTATCGCTGCCAGGAAGTGCACTGTGCAAAGTCGTTCAAGACGTCAGGTGACCTCCAAAAGCACATCAGAACCCACACAGGTACAAAACTTGTCCAGAGTCAGACTTATACATAGTCTTATCCCTACAAATGCAATCTACAGTGTACAAGTAGTTGTTTTTTTTGCCCTCGGATTTGGATTAGAAATCATGTGATAATGCTGTTTATAAATGATCTCAACCATGAATTTGAAGAGGTCTTGAACAAGCTCATCATTCCCTCTGTACTGTAGGCGAGAAGCCATTCATGTGCCCGTTTGAGGGGTGCGGGAGATCGTTTACTACCTCTAACATCAGGAAGGTGCACATTCGCACACACACAGGGGAGAGGCCTTACTACTGTGCAGAGCCTGGCTGTGGGCGAGCCTTTGCCAGTGCCACCAACTATAAGAACCATGTGAGGATCCACACAGGTATATTGTCCTTATGTTTCTCTTTATGTTAAAAGTCACACAACAACATTATTCAGTCCTTTTGTAGTGTGGCCTTTTACAGTGTTATTAATGAAATGGATGTATTTACAGGAGAGAAGCCTTACGTATGCACTGTCCCAGGCTGTGACAAGCGGTTCACAGAGTACTCCAGCCTTTACAAACACCACGTTGTCCACACACCATGCAAGCCCTACAACTGCAACCACTGTGGGAAGACCTACAAGCAGATCTCCACCCTGGCCATGCACAAACGCACAGCGCATAACGTCACAGAGCCCATTGAGGAAGAGCAGGAGGCCTACTATGAACCCCCTACAGGTCAGGCTTGGAAGTCAACACCACCTTACACATATGTATTAGTCATCAATGGATGACTTCATCTTATTTGTCTTTCCTCTCCTCTGTTTTTTGGGGAGGAGAAAAAAAAGAACCCAACCTATGTGTACGAAGGTGTAACTAGTGGTGACCTAATAACCATAAACATACAGGTAACTGCCAAAACAAAGGAAATGCCAACATAGTGTCGTAATAGAACGTTGGGTCGCCAGAACCGCTTGAATGCGCCTTGGCATACAAGTGTCTATTTGAGGGATGTGACACCTTTCTTCCATGAAAAATTCCAGAATTTGGTGTTTTGTTGATGGTGGTGGAAAATGCTGTCTCAGGTGCCGCTCCAGAATCTACCATAAGTTTACAATTTGATTGAGATCTGGTGACTGAGACACACATTTTAAACCCCCTATGCTCCTTTGAGACCCCTCTTTCAAAGTAACTGAGTATTCTTCTAGCCATGGTAGCCAAAGTAATGAGCGTCTGGGCATTTTTATACATGACCCCTAAGTATGATGGGATGTTTTTTAATTGCTTATATAACTCAAGAACCACACCTTTGTGGAAGAACCTGCTTTCAATATACTGTGTATCCCTAATTTACTCAAGCGTTTGCTTTTATTTTGGCAGTTACCTGTAGATTACCTCTAAAGTCTGACGTATCTGTTTAAAGGTTGACTCTCGATGAATCACTGACTGCTGTTATGCCCTTATTAGGACTGCAACCAGAGTAATGACTGAGTCACGAGACGATAATTGAGAAATGTCATTGTTGTTATTCCATGTGATTCAGAGGCCATCGATGATCCCTCAGTGAATTTTGCCCCGGTTGAGGAGGAAGAGGCGGAAGAGTCCTGTTCGGAACAGATGACTGAGACTGAGGCCATTGGTCAGCAGCATGTGCAGCTCATAACACACCCGGATGGAACTCAACAGGTTAGTATAAAATAAATGGGGTCTTCACACTTATTTAATTTCACCGGAAGTGTACCACACCCATATTTATAGACATAGGACAAGCATCAATTAGAGCAGTCTATACATATTTAAGTTGAAAGGGGATCTTTTTTGTGTGTGTGTGTGTACACACACATACAGTGCATTTGGAAAGTATTCAGACCCCATTACTTTTTCCACATTTTGTTACGTTACAGCCTTATTCTAAAATAGATTAAATAATTTTTTTGTCTCATCAATTTACACACAATACCCCATAATGACAAAGCAAAAACTTGTTTTTAGAAATCTAAAAAACAACTGATATTTTCAATTTATATAAATATTCAGACCCTTTACTCAGTACTTTGTTGAAGCACCTTTGGCAGCGATTACAGCCTTGAGTCTTAAGTATGACGCTACAAGCTTGGCACACCTATATTTGGGGTGTTCTTTCAATTCCACTCTGCATATCCTCTCAAGCTCTGTCAGGTTGGATGGGGTGCGTTGCTGTACAGCTATTTTCAGGTCACTCCAGAGATGTTCGATCGGGTTCAAGTCCGGGCTCTGGCTGGGCCACTCAAGGACATTCAGAGACTCCTGATTCGTCTTGGCTGTGTGCTAAGGGTTGTTGGAAGATTGCATTTAAAAAAAAAATGTTATTTAAATAAGAAGTTCTTATTTCCAATGACGGCCAAACCCTAACCCGGACGATGCTGGGCCACTTGTGCACCACCCTATGGGACTCCCAATCACGGCTGGTTGTGATACAGGCTGGAAACGAAACAGGGTCTGTAGTGACGCCTCTAGCACTGAGATGCAGTGCCTTAGACCGCTGCACCACTCGGCAGCCCTCGGGCAGGTTTTCATCAAGGATCTCTCTGTACTTTGCTCGGTTCACCTTCGCCTCGATCCTGACTTGTCTCCCAGTCCATACCGCTAAAAAACATGCCCACAGCATGATGCTGCCACCACCATGCTTCACTGTAGGGATGGTGCCAGGTTTTTTCCGGACGTGACGCTTGGCATTCAGGTCAAAGAGTTCAATCTTGATTTCATTAGACCAGAGAATCTTGTTTTTCATGGTCTGAGAGTCTTTCGGTGCCTTTTGGCAAACTCCAAGCGGGCTGTCATGGAAGCCACTCCTTAGTAAAAGGCACGTCTGGCCACTACCATAAAGGCCTGATTGGTGGAGTGCTGCAGAGATGGTTGTCCTTCTGAAAGGTTCTCCCATCTCTACAGAGGAACTCTAGAGCTCTGTCAGAGTGGCCATCGGGTTCTTGGTCATCTCCCCGACCAAGGCCCTTCTCCCCCGATTGCTCAGGAAGAGTCTTGGTGGTTCCAAACTTCGCCCATTTAAGAATGATGGAGGCCACTGTGTTCTTTGGGACCTTCAATGCTGCAGAAATGTTTAGGTACCCTTCCCCAGATCTGTGCCTCGACACAATCCTGTCTCGGACCTCTACGGACAATTCCTTCTACCTCATGGCTTGGTTTTTGCTCTGACATGCACTGTCAACTGTGGGACCTTATATATATATAGACAGGTGTGTGCCTTTCCAAATCATGTCCAATCAATTGAATTTACCACAGGTGGACTCCAGTCAATTTGTGGAAACGTCTCAAGGATGATCAATGGAAACAGGATGCACCCGAGCTCAATTTCGAGTCGCATAGCAAAGGGTCTGAATACTTATATGAATAAGGTATTTCTGTTATTTTTAATAAAGCTGTTTTCGCTTTGCCATTATGGGGAATTGTGTGTAGGTTGCTTAGGATAGATTTTTTAAATCCATTTTAGAATAAGGCTGTAACGTAACAAAATGTGGAAAAGTCAAGAGGTCTGTATACTTTCCGAAGGCACTATATATATTTATTGATTGAATATTATAACTGTGTAGACATTTATATCAGGTAGACAAAACGTATGTTAATACCCAACAGTAGTTGTCATAATAAAAAATGAATCAGATGGCGTTCACAGGAAATGGCTTAAAGGATGGAAACGTTCTTTGTGAATAAAGGTGCGTGGTGGAGCTTATGCGTGTGCAGGCTCTTTATTTTATACCTAGTTTTTTGGGGCCCTGCACCACACTGAAGGATGTGCATTTGATCACACTTCACTACCCAACAGGTTAGCAAATACTAAACTATAATGAGCATATTCATTCTATTTCTATGTTACCTCTCTTAATTAATGTCTCAAAAACCTCATTTATCCCCCTACATCTGCACACCTCTATACCCATGGCACCATACACACCATACATGTTTACATGCACACTAATAACTGATTATGACAGAGGGCCAAGTATGGCATTAGTTGTGTAAACACCTAACTATGCTGATCTTAATCTGTGTATGGTCATAATCGAAATAAGCATATGCAAATTAAAACACCTTTGTTTTGAATGATTAGGACATGTAAACAGCTCAATCGGCATTCCAGCAATGTATTTGATCTGCGCAATTGCCAGTACTGCAAGCCTCTCTTATGCGTGAGTGAAGTGAGTTTGGAAAAACTGAAAGTATGCACCTTAAACATGCCTTTCATTCCCAGGTCAGTATCTCGCAGGCTGACATGCAGGCGTTGGGGGAAACAATTACCATGGTAACCAGTGATGGCACCACCTTCACGGTTCCTTCCCATGAAATGCTTAATGCAGATGGAACACATTCAGTCACCATGGTAGCAGCAGATGGTACAGAAGAGCAGGTGAGTTTTACTAAAACTTTACCACCATGATCTGAAATCCCCAATGTGTCCCTGTGTTTAGTTCTGTTCGATACCTTAACAGTGACAGAACTAGAATGATGACTAGTGATTATATTTCTATCAACACACCCACAGCAAACACCAATAGAACTGGGTACTTTCCACTTAAAGGGCAAAACCCCCTCTTCAGACTTGTGATGCGTTTTGGACTTCAGGTCTTAATACATTTTGGACCTCTTTCCCCCCTCCCCAGGTGGCCATTGATTTGGCCTCCTTTCAGGGCATGCAGGCAGAGGAGGGGGTTCACCCTGTCACTCTGTTAGCCACCTCAAACGGCACACAGATCGCTGTCCAGGTAGGGGACTCCCTCTGACACAAAACACCAAATATTGCAACATTAAGAGACAAGCAGGGCACACAATATATTCCCATTGGATGCTGAGAAGCATAACGAGTTCAAATGACACTGCAGTAGCTTTAACAAACAGCTGTTTGTTAACCTAACTCACAGCCTTATAAAGAAGTACAGTGCATTCTATTGTAGTCACTGAGCTGGCCTATAGCAGTGTCAATCTGAGATCAGGCCTCTTTTTGTATTGACCATCACTAAGGGTCTTATTCAGTCTTGAGGTACATGTGTTTTAGGAACTCTGCATCTCTCCTGTCTATTCCAAAGACTACTAACTATTCCTGACAAATCCATTGGTAAATAGAAACCATGACATTCAGTGTGTTGGTATTCAACGATCACATCAGTCGTTCCATTGTGACGTTAATACAAGGTGTTTTAGGTAAATAAGGTTAGTCTTGACTCATCCCTGTAGACTCCACCCAGTCAGTCTGCTATGTAGGTTTGCTTCCCTTTGACGCCTACATGAGCTACTGTTTACTGCAATGGGAGGAGCCTTAGTTTTTAAACGGAAGTATCTAATGACAAGAGATGTTGTATTATGTTACTTACACCTGATCACACCATCAATTTCGCATAAATAATATTGTTTTCTCACTGTGTGATTTCAACCTTTGTGTTTCTTAGCTCAGTGAACAACCTTCACTCGAAGAAGCCATCAGGATAGCATCAAGAATACAACAGGGAGAGATGGGATTGGACGATTAGATAAGCCTTTCAGTACTATGACTTCTATTGAAATATTTCATGAGAACAAGATATTGTTCTTAAATCAAACATGAAATTCTTTATTAAGATTTGTAAATAGACATTTTGATATGGCTGCACAAAGAGTCTGTAATGCTGAAACATCCATGAGTGAGAAGTGTGTTGCTGCATGAATGAGATAAAGAAATGTAATGTGTTTTTGGACTTTTCGTACCATTTTTCCATGTGTGAATATTGTATTCTGTGTATATACAGTAAATAGCCAATGTTTTGAATCCAGCATATATTTTAACTTTGAATATGTACAAATAATGGATACACATTGGTTGTTAAATAAAACAGTAAAATTCTATATATTTTCACATTGTTTTTGTGATAATGTTGTGGATTTATCATCTGAAATCTACTTGATTACTTTTGAAACAGGATATTGTTTAGTATTTTATTAGATTTTTTTGTATGTAAGACCCAGTATATTTGTTTATAGCAAGTGCTTAAAATGTCTCTACCACATATTTACGTTGGACAATTCTTATCAATTTAAGATTTCTGGGAATATTGGCTTTTTGTTAAATACTTAATGATATACCAAGAAGCAATTTCAGAAAGGATCAGTGTCTCTTGTGAATGCTAGAAGATTAGCTGATAAGATCAAGGGCAATGAATTACAATACAGAACAATGGGGACTAATGTTGCGGACAAATTAATTAAAAGCGTCAAAGGATTTTAAAAAATCCAAGGATTCAAATCGTGCCAAAGTGACGTGCATGTCAAAAGTCCAATTAGTGACGTAAAACTTTGCTTCGAATGATGTAACGCCCGCGTTTCAAACTTCAGGAATGTGTTCTCATTGGCTGAAGATTGGAGTCTTTTTTTTTTTTTGAATAATTCTGCCAACGGTCGCGGGAAGCAAAGCAGTATTGGCAGAAAAAATTGTGACAATATTTCGGGTAAACAAACAGTCGACTGGAGTATTTTCACAGCTAGACACAAGTACTAAATTCGTTTTTTTGTAGTAAATAAGCGCTCAGCATAATATATCGTGTGTTTGCCAGTACGGTGTGCTCCTCATGGGACGAAGCTAACGCCTTACCGTGCTACTGTAGCTAGCTAACCGTTTTAACGTATTTGCAAAGTTAGTGAGCGAACGTTAATTTATTTAGCCACGTCATTTTGGATTACAAATTGACTCAAGATTGTAGCGCCATGGGCACACGGATGTCAAGCTACTCGGGATAATTTGAAAACGATTTGGCTAGCTAGCCACTTTTACGTTATAGCCAACTTTACTGCGCCTGGGAAGTGATGAGTTTCAGTTGCCGAATGTTCATCGGTACGTCCCCGAAGATGGGACCTATTCGACAGAGACTAGACTTTAACCAGAGTGACGGAGAGGACGATTGCAACAACAGCATTGGAGCCGAGTCGAGTCTCGCCGAAATGGACTCTCCAGTGCCATCGCCGAGACAGAACTCCTACTTAAATCAAGACGTCTGTAACAGCACCATGAAGACCGCTACCGCGGAGGATCAAGTTGAACATTGGGATGAGGAGGGATTTGGATGTCTTTTCCCCCTAAAATCCCCAGGGACTGACTTGATGAAGGGGTCACATTCTCCGAGAAAAGGGGCCCGGCCCTACTATAACAATTCGTCCCCGGAATTTCACTACAATCAGGAGGACGGGAGCTCTCCCATTCGCGGTTGTCCCGACACACCGCCCCATAAAACCTTCAGAAAACTCCGGCTATTTGATGTCCCCCACACACCTAAGGTTAACTACAGTAACATGTTATTGTTTTCAAATGATTCTATCAGATCCACAATGTAAGATCAAATTAACTTTATAAAGTTTTCAGCCAGCGATAACCAGCCACAGTGCAATATGACTGATTTATTTCTGTCTTCAACATGTTTGAACATGAGAAGACTGAATAGTTTGATTATATTACCATTTGTTACAGGCAATGGGATAGTTGAGTTTACCCTGAATCATTGATCTCCTTGTGACTTGTTTTCCATATTTGTATTCATATGACCCTCACCAACCATACACATGTTATTCTTATCTAATGCAATGTTTTGTTTTCCCTTTCAGAGTCTGTTGTCCAGAGCCAGGGCAGTGGCCATAGGATCCACAGTCTGCCGGGTAGGAGTAGGTGTCAACATGAATGGGGAGTCAACAGGAAGACCACACACAGACAGCAGGAGTAGACCGGCACCCATGATCAACATCAATCCATTCACCCCTGACTCATTACTGATCCAGAGAGCAACGTTACAAAGGAACAACCGAAAGAGATCACAGAGGAATGAGTAAGAGAAGCACATTGTACTGATGTCATTATTTACCAGGTGTAACATTGGGATTTTGTGGGACTGGGACTTCAGTTTCTACTGACCTCAAACTCCATTTCCTCTTTATACTCTCCAATATCCTAAGGTAGTTGTGGAACTCAAAAGTAGTTGCAGTTAGTGTTGTAAAGTAGATCATATTTTACTACCATGCCACAACTCAAGTTCCTTTTATGACTATTATACAAAAAAAAGAAGCATGTAAGAATTGGGAGATTCGTATTTCTGTCGGTGTAAATGGAGCATGGTCTATTCTTAGTTGACAATAGATTCAGACATGCTTCTAGATCTAGTGTGCATTAAATCTGTTGACTATTGCATGCTTGTTGGCAGCAACCCAAAGCCACATGGTTACACTCACAATGTACACTTGTAGGGATTGCCTGCCCTCCAGTGGTTGGAATGTTATATAACACACTTTGTTTACTATCCTTTGTCTCTAAAGCTCATGTGGAGAGGACATGGAAGCCAGTGATGCGGAGTGTGAAGAGGACATCATTCCACCATCAAAGGTACATTTTTGTAATCACAAATATAGGTTTTACTTTTACGGCAACTGCTTCGGCTTCTGACCGCAATGCACCACAGAGGGTAGTGCATACGGCACAGTACATCACCAAGGCCAAGCTTCCTGCCATCCAGGACCTCTATACCAGGTGGTGTCAGAGGAAGGCCCTAAAAATTGTCAAAGACTCCAGCCACCCTAGTCATAGACTGTTCTTTCTGCTACCGCATAGCAAGCGGTACCGGAGTGCCAAGTCTAGTTCCAAGAGGCTTTTAAACAGCTTCTACCCCCAAGCCATAAGACTCCTAAACATCTAATCAAATGGCTACCCAGACTATTTGCATTGCCCCCCCCCCCCCCCCTTCTACGCTGCTGATACTCTGTTATTATCTATGCCTAGTCACTTTAATAACTCTACCTACATGTTCATATTACCTCTACACCGGTGCCCCCTGCACATTGATTCTGTACAGGTACCCCTGTATATAGCCCCGCTATTGTTATTTTCTGCTACTCTTTAATTATTTGTTCATATCTCACTTTTGGGGGGGGGGGGGGGGGGGGTATTTTGTTAACTGCTTTGTTGGTTAAGGGCTTGTAAGTAAGTGTTTCACTGTAAGGTCTACTACACCTGTTGTATTTGGCGCATGTGACAAATAAAATGTGGTTTATTACACACACACACACACACTGATACACACACACTGTACTTTAGATAAGTGTCTAAGCAACTCTGTCCTTTTCTTGCAGAGAATGACTCTTCTGGATAGCAACATGATGTCAAGATATGCCACAGAGTTTCATGAGCTGGAGAAGATAGGATCTGGGGAGTTTGGCTCTGTCTTCAAATGTGTGAAAAGACTCGATGGCTGCATCTATGCCATCAAACGTTCAAAGAAGCCCCTCGCTGGATCTGTAGACGAGTAAGAGAATCCCTTGGATTTTGAAAAGCTGACAATCCAAGTGTAAATTTAAACGACTTGTTGACCTTAATGCTATGCCATTTTTGTTCTAATATTGTGTTCTGTTTTCCTCAGACAGAATGCACTCCGGGAGGTGTACGCCCACGCGGTCTTGGGACAGCACCCCCATGTGGTGAGGTACTACTCTGCCTGGTCAGAGGACGACCACATGCTCATACAGAATGAGTACTGTAACGGCGGCACACTGGCAGACGTGGTTACAGAGAACTACAGAACCATGCGCTTCTTCTCTGAGCTGGACCTCAAGGACCTTCTCCTTCAGGTGGCCCGTGGACTGAAGTACATTCACTCCACCTCTCTGGTTCACATGGACATCAAGCCAAGTAAGTAGCTGCAGAGTTTTGCATACAGCTCAGCTATTGAAATCATTTAAAATATTTATGATTAAACACTTGCCGTGCTTTACTTTTCTCAGGCAACATCTTCTTATCCCGGAGGACTGTGGTGTGTGTCGATCAATTTGACGATGATGAAGGACCAAATACAAATGTTGTTTACAAAATAGGTACTTCAACAAAAAAAATCTAATAGAAAACATCATGCAAATGAAACAAGCTAATAATTGAGTGTAGTTGTCAACTAGGCAGCTGGATTCTGATGTTTTTTTGTGTTGTATTTTTACCACAGGTGATCTTGGCCATGTGACCAGAATGGACAATCCTCAAGTTGAAGAAGGGGACAGCAGGTACCTGGCCAATGAAGTCTTACAAGAGGTAATTGAAAAACTCCTCCCCATACAACCTCATTTGTTAAATTATCCAAAATCATGTGACGTAACAAAACTGAACCAATGCGTTTTTCAGGAGTACAGAAACCTCACCAGGGCAGATATTTTTTCCCTAGCACTGACTGTGATCAGTGCCTCAGGAGCTGAACCACTCCCAACTAATGGTGACAAGTGGCATGACATCAGACAAGGAAAACTACCTGCGATACCTCAAGTCCTCTCACAGGAATTCCCAAGTTTACTGAAGGTATGACTAGAAACGACCAGGGGTGCTTACCAAATGGTACACTTTCCCTACATAGTACGCATATTTGACCTGAGCCTTGGTCGAAAGTAGTGCACTATAAAGGGTTTAGGGTGCCATGTTGGATGCAGTGCTTCATTCTGTAATGGTGGTTTGTGTGCAGGACAGGCAGTAGTAATAATGTTTAATTAGTGGTATTAATGTATTGTGTGCTGCAGTTGATGATCCACCCTGACCCTGCCAGTAGGCCGTCTGCCTCTTCCCTCACCAAGCACCCCGTCCTCCTCACTGCCTCCCGCATGAGCGCTGACCAGCTCCGTGTGGAACTCAACGCAGAGAAGTTCAAAAATGCACTACTGCAGAAGTACGTACCCTCTTCATATGTCATGTCTCAAGGCTTTCCTTCCTTTTTCATTTATCATATCATAAGTAGGACAGTTAGGGATAATACTACGATAGTGTTTGTTTTGTGAAGAAATTAAGTGATGCTACCGACCGTAATTTACGGACTATAAGCCGCTACTTTTTCCCACGCTTTGAACGCGGCTAATTTATGGATTTTTTTCACAATATTCATGCCGCCAAAAAACTGAGCACCGTCACATAATGTGACGTAAATCGAGCGCGCTCAAACTTCCCATCATTCTGATTACGGTAGTCATTTTGTCACCCTCATCGTGGCAAAGACACGGAGAAATGCATATGATGCAGCTTTCAATTTGAAGGCGATCGATCTGGCTGTTGGAAAAGGAAATAGAGCTGCTGCACGGGAGCTTGGCCTTAATGAGTCGATGATAAGACGTTGGAAACAGCAGCGTGAGGAACTGACTCAGTGCAAAAAGACAACAAAAGCTTTCAGAGGGAAGAAAAGCAGATGGCCCGAACTAGAAATAAATTCTTTAGGCCTTAATGAATTTCACATGACTGGGCAGAGGCGTTTTTATATTTTTGTTTAGTATGTTTAGCCATAAACGTAATTGTTTAAAACCTGGATGTTTTGTCATTTTATGAATCATGTCTTACCTTGTTTCAAAGTAGCCTAGCCAAAAAATCTGACCATAGAAATGTTGACGGAATTATTTTGTAAACACTTCCTCATATGCCATTGAAACCAGCGTTTATCTCATGTTCTAACAACTTTCTTTCGTTGTCCGTTAGCCAAAAGCACAATACTCATATTAGCAACCCATGCTAGTTGTTACATCAGTAGTCATATTAGCAACCCATGCTAGTTGTTGCATCAGTAGTAATATTAGCAACCCATGCTAGTTTGTGCGCCAATAGTCATATTAGCAACCCGTGCTAGTTGTTGCATCAATAGTCATATTAGCAACCCGTGCTAGTTGTTGCATCAATAGTCATGTTAGCAACCCATGCTAGTTGTTGCATCAGTAGTAATATTAGCAACCCATGCTAGTTTGTGCGCCAATAGTCATATTAGCAACCCGTGCTAGTTGTTGCGTCAGTAGTCATATTAGCAACCCGTGCTAGTTGTTGCATCAGTAGTCATATTAGTCGATGATAAGACGTTGGAAACAGCAGCGTGAGGAACTGACTCAGTGCAAAAAGACAACAAAAGCTTTCAGAAGGAAGAAAAGCAGATGGCCCGAACTAGAAAATGAGCTTGAAGACTGGGTCAACACACAGAGAGCAGACGGCCGAGGTGTTTCAACTGTGCAGATCCGACTGAAAGCCAAAACAATCGCCACCGCAATGAAGTTTGAGGATTTTAGAGGTGGACCATCGTGGTGTCTAAGATTTATGAGACGTAAAGTCCTGTCCATCAGGGTACGGACGAGTCTGTGTCAGCAGCTCCCTCCCGACTACGAGGAAAAAGTTTCAAACTTCCGCAAATTCACTGATGCAAAGATAGCGGAGCATTCCATCGGCCCGCACGACATCATAAATATGGATGAGGTTCCTCTGACGTTTGACCTGCCTCTCACTCGGACTGTCAACAGGAAATGCGAATCATCCGTCACGCTGAAAACTGGGCATGAAAAAACGCAAAGTTCATTTGTTTCAATGTACCGGTAGGCACCTGCGGCTTATAGACATGTGCCGCTTATTTATGTACAAAATACATATTATTTAAAAATTCAGTGGGTGCGGCTTATATTCAGGTGCGCTTAATAGTCCGGAAATTACGGTACTCTTTAATGGTTCAGGAATCCATTTCAGATGTAATTACTATTTTCTTGGTAGTTATGAATGGCTTCTCTAACAATGCGTTTGTCCTCGTGCAGGGAGCTGAAGAAGGCCCAGCAGGCCAAAGTAGCCGCAGAGGAGAAGGTTCTGATCTCTGATAGGGTCCTGACGCGCTCCACCCTCCAGTCCAGCAGGAGCTCCAGGCTCATCGGCAAGAAGATGAACCGCTCAGTCAGCCTGACCATCTACTGAGCGGGCCAACTGCCAACACAAATGGGTATCAGACAGGGTCGTATTCACTAGACACGACATGGGGGGGGGAAAACCAGGCCAAAACGGAGTGGGACTACCTGAAATTGTCCAATTAGAAATGCTTGTTTTTTGTTGCAAAACTTTTTCCTACTGTGTGCTCTAATGAATACGACCCTGGTTGCACTCAACAGTGAACTGGGCAAGCCTCCCTAGGCAGACATGGAGAGATGGGCTTCAGAGTGTCATAACCAACTATGATAGTTCTTACTGTTTGGCACTTGGAAAGGGTTAGTAAGACAATGGACAAAAATGATTTGACTAAAGAGTGAAAGGGTTGTTACCTTCCCAAGCACTTGGCATGTTCTGGCAATTTCTATTAAATAACAAAGCCGATATTTGTTTTTAATGAAATGTGGGCGCATGCTAGAACATTCTGTAGGCAGTGTGAGGGTTTGGGATGGTGTGATACAAATTTGCACCTTAGTCTGTTATACCTGATGTCAGGTAGTGGAACTGGACCATTGACTAGGAATGATACAATGAGCACTTTGAACTTGCCTTATGCAAACTGTTTTGCTCATTTGGTAGAGCATGGCGCTTGTAATGCCAGGGTTGTGGGTTCGATTCTCACGGGGGACCAGTACGGGGGAAAAGTATGAAAATGTATGCACTCACTACTGTAAGTTGCTCGAGTAAGAGTGTCTGCTAAATGTAAAAGTGCATACTGCTGCTATACATGTTGGTTTGTCTTGAACTGTAGTGGAGTTCAGTGAATTTATAAATTCCATTCAGATGTTTAGAATAGTTTCAGTAATCAATCTCTTCTGTAAAACATGGTGTTTCAATGTGTTGCATCTGTAATACATTTCCTATCTGAAGTTCATTATGTACTGAGTTGTGTACACTGATT
The DNA here is from genome assembly GCF_016432855.1 of Salvelinus namaycush. Taxonomy (NCBI): domain Eukaryota; kingdom Metazoa; phylum Chordata; class Actinopteri; order Salmoniformes; family Salmonidae; genus Salvelinus; species Salvelinus namaycush. Next base: position 11,542,744 of record NC_052336.1, on the reverse strand, counting down.
GTTTAAGATGTTTTACTCATGTTAATTATTCATGATGAGTCATCCAATCTGTGTAATGGGTTGGTCAAAGTGGATCATTGTGTCAAGCCCTGGTGTCATTTATTTTATATATGATGCATGGAGCCACTGGACAATTGTTTTAGTAAAGTCAGTATTTTAAGCTTGCACTTAACTTCTGTTCAAAACCTATCGCAACTGTAGCATTATTGACTCATTTACATTTGTACATGTTTTACAACGATGTAGGTTATTTTGACCGCTATTGGTTTCATGTTATTTGTTCCAATTTTAATAAATTCACTCCTGATAATATGGATGCCTTGGAACTGTCATGTTTGTGGATGGATGTTTCTGTAAACAAAAACAACTGGCACTACACATGGTAGTCTGTGGGAAAGACCGCGTTATCTACCGTACGTAATTAAGATAAATTAGAGATGGTGGTCTTTCAGATTATACAGACAAACTTTGTTTCATACAGTTTATTGTATATTGATCGTCTGTACCACTATGCAACAGACTTGTTCATTGTTGGGACATGTTTTTATTAAGCTATTATTTGTTGCCAATTGACCGTTTACCCATCACAATTGAATACTGATGAAAGCTTCACAACTATCCGCTATGTAGTGCTACCATACAGTCATTGGGTGATACGGTCTCAGTTTCCTGCTGCGACACTCGATCACGTGCCTGTTTTATGTGTCAGTGTCCGAAAAAGTTGCAGCTTTACTTTGACATCGAGCGCACCAGGGGCTACGAACATGGGACTACTACGGGATGAATTTCTGAAGTCAATATGGCACGCATTCACAGCCTTGGACGTGGATCAAAGTGGGAAAGTGTCCAAATCACAGCTTAAGGTAGGCTTTAAAGCGTAGTTAGTAAGCCTACAGTATTATTTCATAATTAAGTAAAATTAACGATAGTTTGCCTTTTGATAAATTAACCGAAATCTAAATTAATTCTAACCGTGGAATATTTTCTCATGTTGCTGATCCGAATATCAGACCCAAACAAAAGGTTCTGATCAGTTGGAGAAAAAAATATGTGACCATGTATAATACACTATACTTTTATGTGTTGCTTCGCTTCCCTCACATCAGGGAATTTTGTGTCAACTGCCAAGTGATAATTCAGTCGGCAACATCGACAGCAAAGTAAAGACAAACTTCTGCTGCCCCTCAACTCACAGGCTACTCAGTTTCTACTTATATGAGTAGTATTTTATCTTACTCATATGTCTAGCCTTTTCTCACAAAAACAGGAATAACAATGGTTCTATGGAAATAGCCTTTGTTGATTGACAGATACCCATGAATGTGGGACATGCATGCCTTGATGATAATCTTGCTTTACACGCGATATTCTGTAATTTGTACAGAATCTACAGTAAGAGTGTTGAGATTGTAAAAGGCAAGGGGCACTGCTTTGGAAGGCTAGGTCTTGTTTTCCTGTCTGAGTCTGTCTGTCTGCCTGGTGGTCTGTGTACCAGCTAGACTCTGATGAAGACACTCCACTAAACATTTACCGACCTGAACGTCTTTTGGACGTATTGTTTGGTCCGTTTTTTTGGTGCTGTCTGGACTGACTGTATTTTTTTTATTTGGTGCAGTCCAGACCGGCTTTGATTTCAACATCCAAGGACGTTGATTTTTGGTCCGGACTGGACAAAATCTGAACCAATCATAGACGTATATACATACTTTCGACATCCAGAAAATAAGTATTTTCGATGTCTGGAAATGTTGTCTTTTCATTCATTCAGCACCTAAATTCCACCTGAGCTATCACAACACTGCATAGTCAACATCCTGACTGGCTCGGAAATGTTGTCAACCATCCATTGTTAATATTATTTTTCAGACAGTCCAGTCTGTTCCGTTTGTCTAGATTATAGATGTTCATGAGTGGCTTGTTTATAAATATCATAAGATTTATTTTGATATATTTATTTCACTCTACATCTCAACAAGGACCTTTTCAACACACTTTTTGTAAATGTTTCCAGGAAGGAACAGAAGTAATGCTTGGGCAGTGATACTTGAACTGACAGCAACACATGCTGAGTCATGCATGTCAATGTGATCTTAGACTTAACAGAGGTCCTTTTGAAAAATCACCATGTAATTGTGTTAATGGGAGTATGATGCCCACTTGTATGAGGAATCTTTTTGATATCCCTTGGACACCCCAATATTACTGTAACATCATCTCTACTATGCCCAGTGAATACCAACAGTATGACAGTAACCTCGCCCCCAGACTCATTGTGCATAGCCTGTATAAAATGCTTCTGAGCATTGGGGGGAAGTACCTGGTGAATGATATTACTATGACAGCAACGGTTTCCCTGACTGCATGACTGATCTGACTGTGGCTCTACAGGTGCTCTCTCATAACCTGTGCACTGTGATGAAGATACCCCATGACCCAGTGGCCCTGGAGCAGCACTTTAAGGATGACGATGAGGGCCCTGTGTCCAACCAGGGCTACATGCCCTACCTCAATAGATTCATACTGGACAAGGTGAGCAGTAAGAGCAACTAGCCTGGTCCAAGATTTGTTTGTGCTCTTTCCAACTCCATTGCTCATTGTCATGCCAAGTGGTGTAGCAGTCTAAGTCACTGCATCTCAGTGCTAGAGGCGTCACTACAGACCCTGGTTTGATCCCAGGCTATATCACAACCGGGGAGGGTTTGGCTGAGGTAGGCCATCATTGTAAAATAAGAATTTGTTCTTAACTAACTTAAATCAAATAAATTAAATAAAAGTGACAAGGAGTTGGCAGACTTCAAATCAAAGTTTATCTGATCACAGTTTAGCAGATGTTGTAGCAAGTGCAGCTACTAGCTCCTAACAATGCAGTAAAATGTCAAACCGACATTGCACTCAGGCTGCTGAGCACCTGAGTCATCCTGTCTCCTCACCTCAGTGGGTCTGTTAGTGGAGGGCTCTGTTTGGTGATTTCATCGGGGTGTTAGGTCCATAGAAATAGAACCACTAGAATGGACATAGCCTCTAGGTCTCTAGGAGTATGAGGTGTAACTCTGGAGTGTCGTATCCCCAAAGGGGATGATAAGACTTAATGGGAAGTGTTTTATGGGTGCCTTTAGAAAAATAGTTTAAATCAATGTTTTTCTGTATATAATTTTCCTTGCTCATAATATGATGAGCGTTGTTGCTATTTTCAGTATTTATCTTAGTTTTTAAGATATGCATGTCACCCGTATTAAAATGTATTGGTTTTTGAGAAATAAATGGAGCAAGCAGGATCTGTTTGACCTTGAACAAGGCTGCCATTGTTATGGTAGGTCTACTGTGTGAGTAGCAGAATCGTTCTGTTTCACAGCCATCAAGGAGGTGTGAGACCCACCATTGTGAGTTATCGAAAGAAAAAACATGTGTGCTGAAAATTACTGCAATGAGTGCAAGAAAATATAGCCTTCGTTTCAAAACAAACGTCCATTCAACTTACATCAGCTACTCACATTTCCTCCTGTGTCATACATTGCATTTAGAAGTGAAGGGTTAACACGCACACTACTATAGATAGATTCCAGAACATGATGATTGCATGATGCAGAGTCTTTGGTTTTCGATTAGTTTGTTTTCTAGAAAAGCTTCACAATCTGATTGGTAAACACCTTGTTGTTACGCGTATTGCGGGGTTCTCAAACTTTTTGGCAGCCTGGGAGCCTTTTTGTGATAGCAAATTTATAGAGACCGACTAATAATCAGAACACGACTCGAGTGAGATAAAAAAAATTGCATACAAGGAGTTTTATTATGACTTCGGCAGTGCATGGGAAGGAAGATTTTAAAGGCCCATCTATTGGCATCAGAGAGATAACAATTACTCATGTCCTTCTTAATATTCAAGCAGTCAGCCATTGGTAATGAATGCACTGACTTTGTAAACACCAGTGATAAAGCAAGAAGTGATCTTCAAAGTTTTTGTCCTCAGTTCTCTAGTTGGCAGACCATCAGATATAGCCCACATCTGTAGACTTGCAAGGCTTGCCAACTGTTTCCATAGCAATAACACTAACACTGATGTCAATTAGTAAACTGCTTTAGTCCTAGCGCTATTTGTACTTGGGGGCTATTTCCTTGCCTTTCTCCTCCGGAATCTGACTTGAATTGAAATGAAGAGACGAAGAACATTATGTTTGTACTTCACATCCTGTGGGCTAAAACGTAGGGCAGAGAAATATTAGGCTACTACTGACCCTTTCTAATCTTATTGCCCTTACTTACAGTATGTTGAAGAAAAATAGGAGAAGTTGTTTTGTTCTGTTTTGTGTAAATGTTGGCTTTGTTTATGTTAAATACAGGTTAGGGATAACTTTGACATACTGGAGTTCAACAATGTGTGCTGGACCCTGTGTTTCAAGAAAAACATCAACATGAGCCATCTTCTCATCTCCAACGATGACGCCTTCAAGGTCTGGTGCATCTTCAACTTCCTGTCTGAAGACAGGTACCCACTGGTTATCATCACAGAGGAAGTGAGAGACAAGACAACACCTTTAATACACATACATATCTTATTTGTTTAGCTGTAATTATGCTCTTTCAGTTAAAATGATTCCCATTCATACCACAGGACTGACTCGCTGTGTCCTTTCCTCCTCCCCTCCTCTCCTCCCTCCTCCAGATTGAGTACTTCCTGCGGAAGCTGATGGAGGCCATGGGAGGCATTTGGAATCAGGAGAGGTTTGATGATTACAAGCTCAGGTTGAACAGGAAGCAGCAATGCCTGAGTGCCTGGGAGCTGATAGAGCTGGTTGGCATGGGCCACTTCAGTAAGGGCATGAACCGCCAGACCCTGTCCATGGGCATCTCTGAGGTCTTCCAGGAGCTCATACTGGATGTTCTCAGACAGGTTCGCCTGCGGTACCCTCTCTGACTACACTTTATGCATCCCAAATGGGACCATATTCCCTATGTAGTGCAATACTTTTAAGCAGAACCCATAGGGCTCTGTTCAAAAGTACTGCACTACATAGGGAATAGGGTGCTATTTGGGACACAGTGACCATCTACTCTACACTGACCTCTTTCAGACCTCTGCTGGGGGTAACAATAAAATAGATATAGATAAGATATTACAATCTTGAGTGTGATAGATTCATGTATTTTTTCCTGAAGGGCTACATGATGAAAAAAGGCCACAAAAGGAAAAATTGGACAGAGCGCTGGTTTGTGCTTGGACCAAACTCTATGTCATACTATGTGAGTGAGGACCTCACTGACAAGAAGGGGGAAATTTTGCTGGACCGCAACTGTTGTGTGGAGGTAATAACAATGTATTATTCCATTGGTCACTCTTAATGGTATCATTTAACTCCTAAATAAATTGTGTGGAGCGTTGGAATGCATGCTAGCCCACCTTTGTTAACCAGCTTCCTTTGGCATTGTTAACCCATAGCCTACGATTTCCGCGACCCCACGTAAATGTAATTAACATAATAAAACAATCCCCATCAAAATCTATCTGTTTAAGTTAGAGATATACATCTCAATCCACCGATATTGCCCTTCCGCATCTGCGTTGAAAGGTGGCAGGGCTAGAGCGGTGTTTGTCAGACCATGAAACATCACGAAAAAACTGTATTTTCATGAAAACGTGTGTAGCGTCCGCATTCCACTGATTTCAAAACTCGGTCCTCCAGAAAGTGGAGACTAACACCTTTGCAGTTCTACTACGTGATATCTTTCAAAAAAGCTGTGTTAGAAAGGATTACCTACACATTCTGACCAGCTCATGTTATAGACAGAATTGTGCTACATGGCAGACCAATCCGAACTCATCTCTCGGTATGTCCAGCCCATCCATTATCTCAGCCAATCATGGCTAGCGGGAACGTTCCTGTCTTTTTCTGTGGCTAAACCAACTAGGCTCGTAATTTAACCATTTTATTTGTATTTACAGATGGCATACAAGCTTGTAAATGTTTTTAAAGTTTTTTATTAGTATTCATTTTTATCCCTTTTTTCTACCCAATTTTGTGGTATTTTGTGGTAGTTACAGTCTTGTCTCATCGCTGCGACTCCTGTACAGACTCGGGAGAGGCGAAGGTCGAGAGCCGTGCGTCCTCCGAAACACAACCCAACAAAGCCGCACCGCTTCTTGACACAATGCCCACTTAACCCGGAAGCCAGCCACATCAATGTGTCAGAGGAAACACCGCACACCTGGCAACCGTGTCAGCATGCACTGTGCCTGGCCCGCCACAGGAGTCGCTAGTGCGCGATTGGACAAAGATACCCCTGCCGGCCAAACACTCCCCTAACCCAGACGACGCTGGGCCAATTGTGCACCACCCCATGGGTCTCCTGGTCACGGCCGGCTGCGACAGAGACTGGACTCATACCCAGAATCTCTAGTGGCACACTCGGGACGCCCACACGTTTGTTATTAAGGCACATGAAAGTTCACATGTTCCAGAAGGCATTTCTGCCAAAAAATGCATTTTGATTAAAAAAAATAAAGAAAATACGTTCAAATGGCTCTCCTGTGAAGTAGTGACACGCGACATACACCTAGTTTCCTGAAATGAGTCACAAATTCAATGTTTCATCAAACTCTAGAGGGTTAATGGGGTCAACACAAGGAAGTGTGCAGTGAGTGTGTGACGTCTTGTTCTCTCTGCAGTCTCTACCAGACAAGGAGGGGAAGAAATGTCTCTTTATAGTCAAGTGCAGTGACAAAAGCTTTGAGATCAGCGCATCGGATAAGAAGAGGAAACAAGAATGGATTCAAGGTAAAGTGACCAATCCCTCACCACCATCTTAACATATTCTGTAAACAGCAAAGCTTTTTTCTCACCACATTAGGGTTTATTTTAAATCTCAGAGGAACTTAAACACACAGCTGGGCCAGAGTGATGTGAGTGTATCAGGGTGTGAGGGTGCTGCATTAGATAAAGCAGCCAGCCTTTCTTTATCTGACTCTCCTACCCTCCCCTCCCAGCCATCCAAACATGCATCCAGCTGCTGAGGTTGGGCCTGCCCTCTCCGCACCGTGAGGCCAGGCTACGGCGCAGGGAGGTCAGGCAGAAACAGCAGGCCGAGCAGGGGGAGCTGGAGGAGAGGATGATGCTGCTGCAGATAGCCAATGAAAACAAGCATAGACAGCTGGAGTCCATGACGAAGGTACTCTGTGTTTCACTCCCTCTGTCCCTTTCTCCTCTCTCTGTCAATTCAATTCAAAGGGCTTTATTGGCATGGGAACCATATGTTTACATTGCCAAAGCAAGTGAAATAGATAATTAACAAAAGTGAAATAAAAAATCAGAAATTAACAGTAAAATAGTAGAGACATTTGTGCAATGTGCAAATAGTTGAAGTACAAAAGGGAAAATAAATAAACATAAATATGGGTTGTATTTACATAGTTTTTTGTGCTTCACTTGTCCTTTTCTTGTGGCAACAGGTCACAAATATTGCTGCTGTGATGGCACACAGTGGTATTTCACCTAATAGATATGGGAGTTGATCAAAAAACATTTTGTTTTCAAATTCTTTGTGGGTCTGTGTAATCTGAGGGAAATATGTGTCTCTTATATGGTCATACATTTGGCTGGAGGTTAGAAAGTGCAGCTCACTTTCCATCTCTTTTTGTGGGCAGTGTGCACATAGCCTGTCTTCTCTCGAGAGCCAGGTCTGACTACGGCGGCCTCTCAATAGCAAGGCTATGCCCACTGAGTCGGAAGTCAAAGCTTTCCTTAGAGCATGTGGGCTGAGCAAACATTTAACAGAGAACACACAAAAAAAATCTATTAATTATTTGTACTTTGAGGCACTTTTAAACACAGGGGCCCCTCAGGGGTGTGTGCTCAGTCCCCTCCTGTACTCCTTGTTCGCTCATGACTGCACGGCCAGACTCCAACACCATCATTAAGTTTGCCGATGTCACCGTGGTCAGGTATTTTGCTTTGTTTTTTGGTTAGTTCTTTTCAATGTGTCAAGTATATTTTAGTTTTCTCTAATTGTGTTTCTGTCCTGGGGTCTGTTTGTGTTTGTGAACAGAGCCCCAGGACCAGCTTGCTGAGGGAACTAGGGATGGGAATTTGACCTTCTGTTCGAGTACCCTCATGATTTTTTTCTGGAGTACTCAAAATAAAATAAGCTATTTTTAGAACATTTTTAGAACACTGGAAAAAAGATGTGCGTATTTGTCTACAGTATATGCCAACAGTGAGCAACAATGCCTAATTTATCAGAATGTTACAGATAACGAATCCTAATTGCTAAATTGGTTTAATATATTCAGTCAATAAAAAAACAAGTGCCATTTAAGATTAATTTATTGACACTGTAATAACAACTGGTTATATTGTATCGTCGAAGACATTCTTCAAAAAGGTAGTCTATGGCTGTGCAATGGCATATCCTTATTTTGTTAATTTAGCAGACAAGATGCTAATTTTTCCTAAGCCCTTATTACACTCGACACCTATTTTATAGTAAAAAAAATGATGTAATATAACAGAATAAAAGATAACGGAATAGTGCGAAGTGATTCGCATCTCATGTCTGGAACAGTTGTTCTCAAAGAGTGATCATTTGAAACAGGGCTCAATTTGGCGAGTTGAAAGACACATTTTTCAAGGATACAAACCAAAATCTGTCTTCTTTTCAATATACAGACATTCGATTTAGTTTATTATGCGAGTTCCTTAGAATTTTCTAAATGGATGAACAATTCTACATGGTAAGGAATTATGGCCAGGACATGTGTTTAGTGAGTAGGCCTAGGCTCAATGATTCTGATGGAAATACGCTCTTTGTCTTTATCAAGCAAAAGTTTCAGCATATTTTCAGTGTGGAACCTGTCTATGTTTAGCAAAATTTATTCTAACAAATTCTAAACGCTAGCAGTGCATAACCCTAACCTTAAATGAAGACCAAATGGGCCTCCTGAGTGGCGCAGCGGTCTGAGGCACTGGATCGCAGTGCTAGAGGCGTCACTACAGATCCGGGTCCGAGCCCGGGCTGTGTCGCAGCCGGCCGTGACCGGGAGATCCATGAGGCGTGTCGTGGAATATTTCTGATTCAAAGGAGAGAGACTTTTAGATATATTAAAAACAAAAAAACGTGATTATTAATTATTGCAACAATGGAGCTGGTCAATAGCCACCCTTAAGTTACACGCTACCCAAACCGGATGCGTCGCGTGCGTGAGCGTTGCAAAATAAATGTACGCATACATGTTATTCAATCATTAAACCCACACTGCTCGCGCGCACCAACGAGCATCTGCGTTGCCAAGCTATAAAATGGAAGTTGCTTCTATTTGTGACGCTGAACGCGATGCAAGTCCTGCCTCTCCCATCTCCTCATTGGCTTTTAGAAGCATATACCCATCTTCTCATTGGTTATACCCACGTGGTTTGATTGAAAGATGAAATGAGGTCGGTCGGTCGGTCAGTTGTGGTAATACACCTTATTATGAAAGTTAGATGCCAATCGCCATATAAAGTCGGTTGACTGTTTTATGTGTGGATTAATTGTCGGAGTAGAGGACCCGGTGCATTTCAGGTAAAATAACAACTCAACATTTATATCCAAGGACAAATTAGCTAGCAACAGCAAGCCAACTAAATAGGACAAATTAGCTAGCAACTGCAAGCTATCTAGCTAAATTGCCATAAATGTTTAATGCTTTTTGACCTGTCCCCAAATTAGCATAATTGGTTTACAGTTTGTTTTGATATTTCAACCTGTGTGTTGTGATCACGTTTGGTGTGGGGGGACAAAATCAATTTGCGCACGCGGACGCACGTGCTGGTCCGGTTTTGGCATGGTGTTAAGTGATTGCTGAGAGCCCAACGAACAGATTTGGGTTATAGCTCTTTATAGCAAAGTACATCCTCCTGAATGTTCATGACAAACAACAGATGTGTAGAATTATACAAAGGTACATTGTGATATCAAGCAACAGACAGCAAGATTTACATTGCGCCAGGTTTCTGTCTCTAAGTCATTTACTACTTGTTTATACAGAAATACTAATGCAACATAGGACACTAGGTCCTTCCCTCAAATTATGAAGTCCAGTTCATCTGCGATGTGGGAGAAATAAACTGGAGGGAGGGTTTGCCTGTTCCTGGCAGACAGGCCAACATTTCACACAGACACTAATCATGGAATGCAGTCTTTAGGTTTTATCAGGCATCGTAAATCAACTGTCAGCGTTAAGCCTCAGAGGCTCCTCTCAGAAAAACAGACAGAGTGTGAAATGACTAATATAAGAATACATTCTAATATTGAGCAATGTGAATAACATAATGTTGTAATTTCCACCACAGGCAGCGCACAATTGTCCCAGCGTTGTCCTGGTTAGGGGAGGGTTTGGCTGGCCGGGATGTCCTTGTCCCGTTGCGCTCTAGCGACTCCTGTGGCATGCCGGGCGCATGCACTTGTTTCCTCTGACATATTGGTGCGGCTGGCTTCCAGGTTAAGCGAGCAGTGTGTCAATGACTCAATTATTCCAAAACTGCAGCTCATTGTTGGAACACATATTTTCCTACTTCAGTCAACCAGTCCATTTAGAATTTGAGGGACAAGGAGGGCAAAGGGAATTTCGGGAGCAGAACTGCAATGCTTGGTTTGGTTTATTTTTTATTGTGTCCTGCAAATGCACATGTACAAATGGAATACTAGAGTCAAGGCAAATTAACATTGTCTTTTTTGACCAAATAGTTTTACAGTATTGGAAAAAATTTGATCTCTGGTTAAAGACAAATTATTGAGGTCAGTTCAAGTACTCAAGTACTTTATTTCTCATGCCAGTCCCTAGAGGGGACTCTTCTCTAGGTTCATCTCTCTGTAGATGATGGCTTTGTTATGAAAGGTTTGGGAATTGCTTCCGTTTAGGTGGTCCTAGAATTTAACGGCTCTTTTCTGGATCTTGATAATTAGCGGGTATTGTCCTAATTCTGCTCTGCATGTGTTATTTAGTGTTTGAATTTGTACATTTGGTGTTTGTCCCATTTTGTGACTTATTGGTTGGTGAGCGGACCCCAGACCTCACAACCATAAAGGACAATGGGTTCTATAACTGATTCAAATATATTTTGCTAGATCCTAATTGGGATAATTAATTTTATGTTCACAGCTTTGTGGACGTTACCTGTGGTGCTGATGTTTAGCCCGAGGTAGGTATAGTTTATTGTGTGCTCTAGGGCAATGGTGTCTAAGTGGAATTTGTGTTTGTGATCCACGCAACTGGACCATTTTTGGAACACCATTATTTTTGTCTTAATGAGATTCACTGTCAGGGCCCAGGTCTGACAGAATCTGTGCAGAAGATCTATGTGCTGCTGTAGGCCCTCTTTGGTTGGGGACAGAAGCATCAGATCATCAGCAAACAGTAGACACTTGACTCAAATTCTAGTAGGTGAGGTTGGGTGCTGCAGAATGTTCTTGTGCCCTCGACAATTCAAATTGTTCAAATCAAATTGTATTGGTCACATACACATGGTTAGCAGATGTTAATGCGAGTGTAGCGTAATGCTTGTGCTTCTAATTCTGACCATGCAGTAATATCTAACAAGTAATCTAACAATTTCACAACAACTATCTTTTACACACAAGTGTAAAGGAATGAATAAGAATATGTACATATAAATATATGGATGAGCGATGGCCATGGTATATACAGAGTTGTAACGCTCGTCTTCCTCCTCGTCTGAGGAGGAGCAAGGATCGGACCAAAATGCAGCGTGGTTTGAATACATACTTATTGTTTATTAAACGAAGACGGAAAAACACTTAAACAAACTACAAAACAATAAACGACGTGAACAGACCTGAACTTGAGAACATATAAAAATGAATGCACGAACAGGAACAAACGAACGAACGAAACGTAACAGTACCGTGTGGCGAACAAACACAGACACAGCAACAATCACCCACAAACAAACAGTGTGGACAGCCTACCTAAATATGGTTCTCAATCAGAGGAAACGTAAAACACCTGCCCCTGATTAAGAACCATATCAGGCTAATACAACGAACCCAACATAGAAACACATAACATAGAATGCCCACCCCAACTCACGCCCTGACCATACTAAACAAATACAAAACAAGGGAAAACAAGTCAGGAACGTGACAGAACCCCCCCTTAAGGTGCGAACTCCGGGCGCACCACCTAAAACTCTAGGGGAGGGTCTGGGTGGGCATCTGTCCACGGTGGCGGCTCTGGCTCTGGACGTGGTCCCCACGTCATTAAGAGGCAGCACCGGACTAAGGGGCAACACCGGACTGAGGGGCGGCACCGGACTGAGGGGCGGCACCGGACTGAGGGGCGGCACCGGACTGAGGGGCGGCACCGGACTGAGGGGCGGCTCCGGACTGAGGGGCGGCTCCGGACTGAGGGACGGCTCCGGACTGAGTGACGGCTCTGGCAGGTCATGGCTGGCTGACGGCTCTGGCAGGTCATGGCTGGCTGACGGCTCTGGCAGGTCATGGCTGGCTGACGGCTCTGGCAGGTCATGGCTGGCTGACGGCTCTGGCAGGTCATGGCTGGCTGACGGCTCTGGCAGGTCATGGCTGGCTGACGGCTCTGGCAGGTCATGGCTGGCTGACGGCACTGGCAGGTCATGGCTGGCGGGCGGCTCTGGCCGCTCCTGTCTGGCGGGCGGCTCTGGCTGCTCCTGTCTGGCGGGCGGCTCTGGCTGCTCCTGTCTGGCGGGCGGCTCTGGCTGCTCCTGTCTGGCGGGCGGCTCTGGCTGCTCCTGTCTGGCGGGCGGCTCTAGCGGCTCCTGTCTGGCGGACGGCTCTAGCGACTCCTGACTGACGGACGACTCTGAAGGCTCAGGACAGACGGGCGGCTTTGAAGGCTCAGGACAGACGGGCGGCTTTGAAGGCTTAGGACAGACGGGCGGCTTTGAAGGCTCAGGACAGACGGGCAGTTCAGACGGCGCTGGGCAGACGGATAGCGCAGACGGCACTGGGCAGACGGGCAGTGCAGGCGGCTCCAGGCAGACGGGCAGTGCAGGCGGCTCCAGGCAGACGGGCAGTGCAGGCAGCACTGGGCAGACGGCAGACTCTGGCCGGCTGAGGCGCACAGTAGGCCTGGTGCGTGGTGCCGGAACTGGTGGTACCGGGCTAAGGACACGCACTTCAAGGCTAGTGCGGGGAGCAGCAACAGGACGCACAGGGCTCTGGAGACGCACAGGAGGCTTGGTGTGTGGTGCCGGAACTGGTGGTACCAGGCTGGAGACACGCACCATAGGGCGAGTGCGTGGAGGAGGAACAGGGCTCTGGAGACGCTCAGGAAGCCTGGTGCGTGGTGTTGGCACTGGTGGTACTGGGCTGGGGAAGTGGCGCCGGATATACCGGACCGTGAAGGCGTACTGGCTCCCTTGAGCACCGAGCCTGCCCAACCTTACCTGGTTGAATGCTCCCCGTAGCCCGATCAGTGCGGGGAGGTGGAATAACCCGCACTGGGCTGTGTTGGCGAACCGGGGACACCATGCGTAAGGCTGGTGCCATGTATGCCGGCCCGAGGAGACGCACTGGAGACCAGACGCGTTGAGCCGGCTTCATGGCACCTGGCTCAATGCTCAATCTAGCCCGGCCAGTGCGGGGAGGTGGAATAACCCGCGCCGGGCTAAGCACACGTACAGGAGACACCGTGCGCTTTACCGCATAACACGGTGTCCGCCCGTACTTTCGCTCTCCACGGTAAGCTCGGGGAGTTGGCGCAGGTCTCCTACCTGACTTCGCCACACTCCCTTGTAGCCCCCCCTCAAGAAATGTTTGGGCTTGACTCACAGGCTTCCAGCCTCGCTTCCGTGCTGCCTCCTCATACCACCGCCTCTCGGCTTTAGCTGCCTCCAGCTCTTCACGAGGGCGGCGATATTCTCCAGGTTGTGCCCAGGGTCCCTTACCGTCCAGAATTTCCTCCCATGTCCAGAAATCCTGCGATCGCTGCTGCTGCTTTTTCCCACGCTGCTTGGTCCTTGGTTGGTGGGTGATTCTGTAACGCTCATCTTCCTCCTCGTCTGAGGAGGAGCAAGGATCGGACCAAAATGCAGCGTTGTTTGAATACATACTTATTGTTTATTAAACGAAGACGGAAAAACACTTAAACAAACTACAAAACAATAAACGACGTGAACAGACCTGAACTTGAGAACATATAAAAATGAACGCACGAACAGGAACAAACGAACGAACGAAACGTAACAGTACCGTGTGGCGAACAAACACAGACACAGCAACAATCACCCACAAACAAACAGTGTGGACAACCTACCTAAATATGGTTTTCAATCAGAGGAAACGTAAAACACCTGCCCCTGATTAAGAACGATATCAGGCTAATCCAACGAACCCAACATAGAAACACATAACATAGAATGCCCACCCCAACTCACGCCCTGACCATACTAAACAAATACAAAACAAGGGAAAACAGGTCAGGAACGTGACAAGAGTACTGTATATAGATATGAGATGAGTAATGTAGGGTATGTAAACATCATATAAAGTGGCATTGTTTAAAGTGACTAGTGATACATTTATTACATCCAATTTTTTATTATTAAAGTGGCTAGAGATGTGTCAGTATGCTGGCAGCAGCCACTCAGTGTTAGTGATGGCTGTTTAACAGTCTGATGGCCTTGAGATGAAGCTGTTTTTCAGTCTCTCGGTCCCAGCTTTGATGCACCTGTACTGACCTCGCCTTCTGGATGATAGCGGGGTGAACAGGCAGTGGCTCGGGTGGTTGTTGTCCTTGATGATCTTTTTGGCCTTACTGTGACATCGGGTGGTGTAGGTGTCCTGGAGGGCAGGTAGTTTCCCCCCGGTGATGCGTTGTGCAGACCTCACTACCCTCTGGAGAGCCTTACGGTTGTGGGCGGAGCAGTTGCCATACCAGGCGGTGATACAGCCCGACAGGATGCTCTCGATTGTGCATCTGTAAAAGTTTGTGAGTGTTTTTGGTGACCAGCCAAATTTCTTCAGTCTCCTGTTGCGCCTTCTACACCACTCTGTCTGTGTGGGTGGACCATTTCAGTTTGTCCGTGATGTGTACGCCGAGGAACTTAAAACTTTCCAACTTCTCCACTACTGTCCCGTCGATGTGGATAGGGGGGTGCTCCCTCTGCTGTTTCCTGAAGTCCACGATCATCTCCTTTGTTTTGTTGACGTTGAGTGTGAGGTTATTTTCCTGACACCACACTCCGAGGGCCCTCACCTCCTCCCTGTAGGCCGTCTCGTCGTTGTTGGCAATCAAGCCTACCACTGTAGTGTCGTCTGCAAACTTGATGATTGAGTTGGAGGCGTGCATGGCCACGCAGTCATGGGTGAACAGGGAGTACAGGAGAGGGCTGAGAACGCACCCTTGTGGGGCCCCAGTGTTGAGGATCAGCGGGGTGGAGATGTTGTTTCCTACCCTCACCACCTGGGGGTATCCCGTCAGAAAGTCCAGGACCCAGTTGCACAGGGCGGGGTCTAGACCCAGGGTCTCGAGCTTAATGACGAGTTTGGAGGGTACTATGGTGTTGAATGCTGAGCTGTAGTCGATGAACAGCATTCTTACATAGCTATTCCTCTTGTCCAGATGCGTTAGGGCAGCATGCATTGTGATTGCGATTGCATCATCTGTGAACCTATTGAGGCGGTAAGCAAATTGGAGTGGGTCTAGGGTGTCAGGTAGGGTGGAGGTGTTATAATCCTTGACTAGTCTCTCAAAGCACTTCATGATGACGGAAGTGAGTGCTACGGGGCGATAGTCGTTTAGCTCAGTTATCTTAACTTTCTTGGAAACAGGAACAATGGTGGCACTCTTGAAGCATGTGGGAATAGCAGACTGGGATAGGGATTGATTGAATATGTCCGTAAACACACCAGCAAGCTGGTCTGCGCATGCTCTGAGGACGCGGCTAGGGATGCCGTCTGGGCCGGCAGCCTTGCGAGGGTTAAGACATTTAAATGTTTTACTCACGTTGGCTGCAGTGAAGGAGAGCCCGCAGGTTTTGGTAGCGGGCTGTGTCGGTGGCACTGTATTGTCCTCAAAACGAGCAAAGAAGTTGTTTAGTTTGTCTGGGAGCAAGACATCGGGGTCCGCGACGGGCTGGTTTTCTTTTTGTAGTCCGTGATTGACTGTAGACCCTGCCACATACCTCTTGTGTCTGAGCCGTTGAATTGCGGACTCTGTCTCTATACTGACGCTTAGCTTGTTTGATTGCCTTGCGGAGGGAATAGCTACACTGTTTGTATTCGGTCATGTTTCCGGTCGCCTTGCCCTGATTAAAAGCAATGGTTCGCGCTTTCAGTTTTGCGGGAATGCTGCCATCAATCCACGGTTTCTGGTTGGGGAAGGTTATAATAGTCGCTGTGGGTACAACATCACCGATGCACTTGTTAATAAACTCGCTCAACAAATCAGCGTATACATCAATGTTGTTGTTCGACGCTATCCGGAACATATCCCAGTCCACGTGATCGAAGCAATCTTGAAGAGTGGAATCAGATTGGTCGGACCAGCGTTGAACAGACTTGAGCACGTGTGTTTCCTGTTTTAGTTTCTGTCTATAGGCTGGGAGCAACAAAATGGAGTCGTGGTCAGATTTGCCGAAAGGAGGGCGAGGGAGGGCTTTGTATGCGTCGCAGATGTTAGAGTAGCAATGATCCAGAATTTTGCCAGCCCCGTTCGAGCATTTGATATGCTGATAAAATTTAGGGAGCCTTGTTTTCAGATTAGCCTTGTTAAAATCCCCAGCTACAATAAATGCAGCCTCAGGATATGTGGTTTCCAGTCTACATAGAGTCAAATTAAGTACTTTCAGGGCCGTCGAGGTGGCGGGATATACACGAATGTGATTATAATCGAAGAGAATTCTCTTGGTAGATAATGCGGTCGACATTTGATTGTAAGGAATTCTAGGTCAGGTGAACGAAAGGACTTGAGTTCCTGTATGTTGTTATGATCACACCCCAACTCGTTAATCATAAGGCATACACCCCAGCCCTTCTTCTTACCAGAGAGATGTTTGTTTCTGTCGGCACGATACATGAAGAAACCAGGTGGCTGTACCCATTTTTATAACGTTTCCCGAGTGAGCCATGTTTCCGTGAAACAGAGAATGTTACAATCTCTGATGTCTCTCTGGAAGGCAACCTTTGCTCGGATTTCATCTACCTTGTTGTCAAGAGACTGGACATTGGCGAGTAGTATACTCGGGCGCGGTGGGCGATGTGCCCATCTACGGAGCCTGACCAGAAGACCGCTCCGTCTGCCCCTTCTGCAGCACCGTTGTTTTGGGTCGCCTGCTAGGATCGGATCCATTGTCCTGGGTGGTGGACCAAACAGAGGATCCTCTTCGGGAAAGTCGTATTCCTGGTCATAATGTTGGTAAGTTGACGTTGCTCTTATATCCAATAGTTCCTCCCGGCTGTATGTAATAAGACTTAAGATTTACTGGGGTAACAGTGTAAGAAATAATACATAAAAAAACTAAATACTGCATAGTTTCCTAAGATTGCGAAGCGAGGTGGCCATCTCTGTTGGCACCGGAATACTAATCGTTGATATACAGTAAATGTTGAAGAGGGTGGGGCTCAAGCTGCATCCCTGTCTCATTCCACGGCCCTGTGGAAAGAAGTCAGTGCGTGTTTTGCCCATTTTAACCGCACACTTGTTGTGTACATGGATTTTACAATGTTGTATGTTTTTCCCCAAACACCACTTTCCATCCATTTATATAGCAGACCCTCTGTCTCTCTCTCGCTTTATGTCTCTCTCACTCTCTCTCTCTCCCTCTTTCTCACATATAATTGCTATGTAGCTTCACACTACTTGTCATTAAAATGGTATTCAGTTATTCACCCTTGTTATTCACCCTTTCATTCAGAACTATAGACCCCCACAGAAACTGACCTGCTCTCTCAGGACAGGGAATCCTCACACCTCTCCCTGTTACTAATCACACTTTTATTGTCCTCTGTTTGTCTGCTGTAAATTAGCCCCTTAAGAATTCATTAACAATTAACAATGTCTGTCCTCATCCAGGCCTGTTTCCAAGCATTTTACACAGACCTGTCACACATTCTTCCACTCTCTCAGCTGAGACAACCCAGACTAAATCGGACACATTCATGGTCCATCAGGGGTGATTGTAGTAGTTATATTGTAGGGTTATTATAATAGTTTGGGAATTATACTACCAGTTGTCGACTGACCTCAGTAAACCTGATCCATGATGTCATTTTACAGGTAGCCTACTCCTGAAGGTACAAAATATATTATAATGAGCCTGTTACAGTATTTGTAAAATGTTTCACTACTTCTCAAGTCTGTGGTGAAAGCCCTTGATGGAAAAGTCCAGTGGCTGTGTAAAGGAGGTGTGATAGTTAAAGACAATAGGCTGATTATATGGTCGAGTTCTCGCTACCCTTTACTGCATTCAATTATAATGGACAGAATGAAAGGTCAGAGCTTACCAACCCTCTCTTTCCCAAGTAAAGGAAAACCCCTCTCTCTCTCCTTGCTTTCTCTGATACCCTTTATTATATATATTTTTTACATGTATATAAATATAAAGTTTACAGTTAAGTATTGCTATTTAGATTAACAATTGATTTAGTGAATGTTTATTTGTTATTTGTCACACGGCTCAGATGCTCGCATGGTATTACCTGTGGGGGGGGGGGGGGGGGGGGGGGGGCTGTGGTTTCTGTTACTCCCAGAGGAGTTTCAGTGTCTCATTAATGAACACCATACCGTGAAGTCTCATGCTTAACTTTGACCCATGTTTAACTAGTGTAAAACTTGTAGAAAACTTACCTTAAAAACTTCTTAAGGCTAGGGGGCAGTATTCGGAAGTTTGGATGACTGAGGTGCCCAAAGTAAACTAGAAAACACTCTAAAGTTTCTAAAACTGTTAAAATAATGTCTGTGAGTATAACAGAACTGATTTGGCAGGCGAAACCCCGAGGACAATCCATCCAGGAATTTTTTGTTGTTGAGGTCATTGGATTTTCCAATGCTTTTCTATGGGAAACCTGAATTATTAGGACCCAGATTGCAGTTCCTATGGCTTCCACTAGATGTCAACAGTCTTTAGAAATTGTTCGATGTTTTTTTTGTTGAAAAATTAAGAAGTAGTCGTATTCTTTCTAAGTGTCACTCAGGTGGACTCTAGTCTTTTGGTGCGCGTGAGAGAGCGCTCCTCGTTGTTTTTCTCCGGTATTGGAAACAGTTTATTCCGTCTTAAATTTGATCGATTATTTACATTTTAGGGTACCTGAGGTTGGATTAGAAATGTCGTTTGAAATGTTTGGACCAAGTTTATAGGTAACTTATTAGATCCTTTGTAGGCATGTTGGGCGAGTTGGAACCGGTGTATTTCTGAATCAAACGAGACAAATAAACGGATATTTTTGGGATATATGAAGGACTTTATCGAACAAAACGACCATTCATTGTGTAACTGAGACCTTTGGGATTGCAAAAAGATGAAGATCTTCAAAGGTAAGCGATTAATTTTATCGTTATTTCTGACTTTCGTGATGAAAGAACAGCCTCAATTTGTCAGGGCATGTATTCTACAAGGTGTCGAAAGCATTCTACAGGGATGCTGGCCCATGTTGACTCTAATGCTTCCCACAGTTGTGTCAAGTTGGCTGGATGTTCTTCAGGTGGAGCCATTCTTGATACACATGGGAAACTGTGGGGGGAAAAACCCCAGCAGCATTGCAATTCTTGACACACTCAAACCAGTATGCCTGGCACCTACTACCGTGCCCCAGTCAAAGGCACTTTTATATTTTGTCTTGCCCATTCACCCTCTGAATGGCACACATACACAATCCATGTCTCAAGGCTTACAAAGAGATATAAGAAAAATCCGGATTTTTTTTTTTACATGCATTTAACCCCTTATTTTTGGCACTAAACAGTGGGGGATTCTACTAAACTATATGGAATTGTTTTAAGAAGGTCATACCAAGGATCCTTTTCTTATATGATTTTGAATTTTAAGACCCCTTGAATAGGGTTGAATATTTTCCCGGTATTTTACAAATGTTCCGTCCCGAGAATAAATCACTTTTATTCTCAGGATGGAACGGTATTGCCCGCCAAAACCGGAAGTGTCATTGTAAAGCATATAAATAGGCCTGTCTGGATTTGATTAGAGCTTTGATCAAAATTTAAATCTGATGCTACCTGAGACTGATGAGCCATACATTAAATACATTTTATTAGCCCAAGACCAAATTATTGTGTCATTATCCAATACACATATGATATAGGCTGCTGCACATTACACATTTCATAAAAACATAGCCCATAGATGTAGCTAGCTATACAATGCCTTTGGAAAGTATTCAGACCCCTGATTTTTTCCCCCCACATTATGTTACGTTACAGCCTTATTCTAAAATGGATTAAATACAAAAAAATCCTCAGCAATCTACACACAATACCCCATAATGGCAAAGCGAACACTGTTTTTCTGAATTTTTGGCAAGTTTATTCAAAATAAAAGACCCTTTGCTATGAGACTCGAAATTGAGCTCAGGTGCATTGATCATCCTTGAGATGTTTCTACAACTTGATTGGACTCTGTGGTAAACTGTGATAAATTCAATTGATTGAACATTATTTGGAATGGCACACACCTGTCTATATAAGGTCCCACAGTTGACAGTGCATGTCAGAGCAAAAACCAAGCCGTGAGGTTGAAGGAATTGTCCGTAGAGCTCCGAAACAGGATTGTGTCTGTTGGGGGTTACGGTAACCGTAACCGGGAACCGCTTTTCAACCCTATATATACAAATATTTACCATTTGTTTTGATGAATGTTGTTATTTGGCCTTACTGCTATTAGCCCATACAAACTCATTGAATAACAAATTCACTACACGGAACAACAGATAGTCCCCCGAAAAAAATCTAAAGGAAGTTTGTTCTGAAGTGTCTGTCCTATATCTGAGAGATATAAGAAAGATCAGGAAACATTAGTATATATATTTTTTTTTACATGTATTTAATGCACTAAGCAGTCTCCATATATACAGTACATCCATTCATTTTTTTCAACTGGTACTGGGGGACCTTGTGAGGCCTGTGGGCGTCCTAGAGCAGAACAATAGTTTGTAGGCAAAACCTTCGTATGCTACAGATGATTTTGTGAGAAGACCGATTTTTGGGATGTCTCATGGTCTGACCGCTCTAGCTTTGTCACCTTTCACCTCAGACGCGGAAGTGCGACATAGGCGGATGCAGTGGATTGAGACGCATCCAATGCAATGTATTATGCTAATTAGATTTCCATGGGGCGCGGACATCAACCTTAGAGGCTTAATCTGTTTGACTCAGAGTGATGAATTTTGGCCCACATGCTTAGGGATATGAGTCTAGCTAACCCAAGCGATATCTCGGACACCACTGGCCCGATTTTGACTAAACTTGGGTGAATGATTCGTCTTGCCATAGAGATCCGTAATTTACAAAATTACACTGATTGGCCCAATGGGGGTGCTGCATCATTCGTGGGGGACGACATCTTTACTGTTGCCTTGTTTTTCATTAGATCTGAGAAGGGGGGGGGAAAGCACTTATGCAAACGTAGCTGGCTCTGGGACACCTGTGAAAGAGCTGATGCCTGTATTCCGGTGCTGGTCTGCTGGTTATTTAGATCTGTCTCAGACTACCCACTTCCCCCTTTGCACCAGCATCTGGAGGCCCAGCTTTTCTTCTTATGCATCTTTCTTTGCTATTCAAGTTCTCAACTCAAATCCTGTTTAGCTCAGTTGGTAGAGCATGGCGCTTACAACACCAGGGTTGAGGGTTTGATTCCCAAGGGGGTGGGGGAGTATGAAAAGGTATGCACTCACTACTGTAAGTCACTCTGGATAAGAGCGTATGCTAAATGACTAAAATGTTTTAAAAATCTGATCAAATACCACTGTCCAATTGAAAGAAGTCCTTATCTTTTTATATTATTTTGTTGCTGTATTGTCACAATTCTAAAGGATAAACATATGATACAGGGGTCTGATAAGTCTAATGAGTGTAGCTTGTCCCACTGAAAAGCAGCAGCCTGTCCAATATCATTTTTTTCTCCTTTAGACCAAACTCAAAGACGAGTTCCTTTTTAAAGCCTGTTGAATTGAGAGGGATTTTCCCTATCAGTTTCCCTAAAGTAACCTTTAGTTGAGAGTGTAATGGCTGAATTAACACCAAGTTGACATCAAGCGAATTTACTTTTTTAATTGCCATTTTTAAAGCCATGTCCCCCCGTCCTTGATTTTTACTAAATAAGTATATATAACACACTGTTGTTGTTAGAATCTTAATATCACAAACATAATTTTATGAGGACATTCCCCCCTGCCCCTCATTCACCGCCAGTCATTCACTGGCAGTCAGCCTGCGAGGCAGATGATGGCCCCTCGAAACTACACCTAAACTATATACAAATTCATTTCACACATATAATAATAATAATCGAGTTAGCCTAAAGACAAGATTGACAATATATTAAGATTAAGATCACTTTATTCATCAAATGTACACAAGGTCCAACTGCAATGTGACTTCTGCTTTATCCCAACCCCTCCGAAAGACACATACATATACAGGCTGGAAAGGTTGGAGCAGGGGGCTGCCACACTGGGTGAGATGGAATTCAAAGTTTGGAGTTTTGTCACATGCACAAGTACAGTGAAATGCATAACTTGCAATCCCTGACCAACAGTGCAGTATTGCATATAAAAATAGTATAATAAAAAAAAACAAGAGAGGAAGCTATATACAGAGTCAGTACAGGGATACTGGAGTATTTGAGGTTGATATGAACATGTAGGCAGCAGCATAAATGGTGTGTGGGTGTTGTTGTTTTTTGACCTAGGCAAGTCAGTTAAGAACAAATTCTTATTTTCAATGACGACCTAGGAACAGTGGGTTCAAGGGCAGAACGACAAATTGTACCTTGTCAGCTCGGGGATTCGAACTTGCAATCTTTCGGTTACTAGTCCAACGCTCTAACCACTAGGCTACCCTTCTGCCCCAAATGTATGTATGTATGTATGTATGTATGTATGTATGTATGTATGTATGTATGTATGTATGTATGTATGTATGTATGTATGTATGTATGTATGTATGTATGTATGTATGTATGTATGTATGTATGTATGTGTGTGTGTGTGTGTGTGTGTGTGTGTGTGTGTGTGTGTGTGTGTGTGTGTGTGTGTGTGTGTTGGTTTGAGTGTGTGCAAGAGTGTCAATGTAGGCGTAAAAGGCAGATGGATATACACGTTGTTGTTTTTTTTAACCTTTCTTTAACTAGGCAAGTCAGTTTAAGAACAAATTCTTATCTACAATGACGGCCAAACCCGGACAACGCTGGGCCAATTGTGCGCCGCGCTATGGGACTCCCAATCACGGTCAGATGTGATACAGCCTGGATTCAAACCAGAGACTGTAGTGACACCTCTTGCACTGAGATGCAGTGCCTTAGACTGTTGCGCCACTCGGGAGCAGTATGGCACGGCTGAAATGTGCTGAAAAGTGACTGGTAGCAGGAATATATAAATACCTATGGTAATATACTGTCACGTTGGTATAAAGGGATTGGGAGACAGGCGCAGAAATAGGTAACAAGGGTTTTTATTTACCCAAATTACAACGTGCCATGTCAAGGCACGGGGACAAAGCCCAAACAAACACGTATACAAAACACAGGGTTGAGACCCAAACGAAAGAGCGAGGAGTGCCTCGAATAAATACACAATCGACAAGACCATGGTGAACACTTATACAATTACTAATCAAGGAAATGGGGACCAGGTGTGCGTAATGACACAGTTCCAGAGGGATTCGTGACATATACTAATGGTAATATATTCATGTAAACAGGAGTAGTAATGACCAGTAGCAGCATAAATGGATAAATACTTATGGTAATGGAAACCAATAACCAATGAACAGCAGCGTATTGGTAGTAATACATCTTGACACAGAGGCAGGGGAAGGAATGCCAAAAAGTGACTTATTCAAATTTTCCTACAGAGTCACAAGCAGGTATGACGTTTTGATGTCTATATATGTATTATAGTATTAGAAAGAGCAGATTCTAAATCACATATCCTTGTTAAACAACTCTTAAAAATTACCCCTTGAGCTCGATTTCAAAATATAACATTTTGGCAGATTTACTGCGATTCCATGGCAACACTCAAACCACAGTAATATATTTAAACTCAAAATATGCCATTCTGTTCTTTTGAAAAGCATTTTCTTAAATTCATAATGTTCCTTAAAGCCCCCATGCAGTCTTTTTAATGTTCTTTTTTAAATCATGTCTAATAAATCACTATCTGTGTTCAAATACCCATACTAACATACTGTATACATACTTAATGAGTATATACTACATACTCTTATTTCATTTTAGTATACTCTAAACAAACGATATTGTTTCAGTTGAGTACTAGTGCTTCTCCTGTCTACCGGAAGTTGATGCTGTTGCTATGCAACCTCTTGCTAGCTTGTTAGCATAACAAATGACTAGCTAGACGATTTTGGGTGTGTTCGTAATTTCAATCTGGAGTGCCAGAGTGCGCTCTGGGCGTTTGTAAATTCAGAGCGCACACTGGACATTCTGGCCAAGGAGTAGGGTTGATCCGAGCGTTCAACTCCAATGGCAGTCAAGCACCCAAGCTAACGTTGGCTAGCTACTTCCAGACATGAGAGAACATCTCACTCTGACATCACTACTTGCCCTAGCAGAACTGGTTAGGCTGTTTTTATGTTATCCAGAGTGTTGGTGACTCGTTCCCTCGAGGCCAGGCTTTTCTAGTGTTAAGGCTTCCTCTCCCTTGGCTCCTGACAGAAACTGGAGGAGGCAGTGGCCACAGCGACTCTGGAGGAGCAGAGGAGAAAACAGACCCAGACTGACCTGCAGGACCGCTACAGAACGGACCTGGAGAGAGAGAAAATGGTAACCAACCACAAAGCTACACTCTAGCTCTGTTCCAGGAAGTGCATACTCAGAATCACTGCAACAACATATTGCTCAGCAAGACTTATCTCATGACTTTGAATCATTGCGTTTGATGAATAACAAAGTATTATTACTATTACTATTACTATTACTCACAGTATGAGTAACAGTATTTATGGAGTTATCTAGGAAAATCTACATTAAACACAATTGATTGTCATATGCACACCACATGCTACTTTGTACTGTGGTGGTGTGTGTGCACGTGTGTGTGCGTGCGTGCATTCATGTCTGTGTGTCCAGATTATCATATCAAACTGTGTGTCCATTGTCCCCTGTCAGGTTCGTCAGCAGATGGAGAAGCAGGTGGCCCAGAAGTCCAGTGAGTTGGAGCAGTACCTGCAGCGTGTCAGGGAGCTGGAGGACATGTACCACCGCCTGGAGGAAGCACTAGAGGACGAGAGACAGACCAGGCAGGATGAGGAGACCATGCGCAAACTACAGACCAGGTTAGACGCAACACACACTTGACACACTCATAGCCTTACACTGAGTGTACAAAACATTAGGAACACCTTTCTAATATTGAGTTGCTTCCCCTTTTGCCCTCATATTTATCTAATTAACTAACGATGTATAATTGTTATACAATTAAATGAATAATGTAACAATTAACTCATTAGGATCTGGGGCACCACGAGAGAGGTTCTTTAAAGAGTTACCATCTCCGGAATTAAACTCTAAAAGGTCTTTACCTATCACATCTATAAACAGTCAACGTATTAATCATAACTTCGTATCATATCATCATTCTGAACAGTCGTAACCTCCTTGCATCTGCAAAAACCTGAGCCTTAATTATGATTCAGTACTACCCAAATTGGTTTAATTATTTAATTACTAGCTAATTAAATGGGAACACAGGCTAAACACACACACACTCTGCACCAGTTATTGACTGGAGACGTAATACTCTGAAAACAGGTCCATAGCGGAATGACAACAACATGGATGCTTGTTAAAGAAGAGATGGAGAGGGAGAGAGAGGGACAGAGACACTTAACATTGCCACATTCAGAAACTACTGTCACCTACAATAACCATATACTTTGCATAAGAACCGCTGCCCGCTTTGAGCAAGACATCATGAATGTATTTACGTGAAATGCCTGGGTCCGCCGGGGATCTCTCAGTGAACGGGGCAGCCTTGGAAAGGGTGTTGGGCCTTTTCGCGGCACGCTTGTAAGGCTCTGATTGTCCAAAATGGTTTCAACAACTCTTCTACTGTTGTCCTTTCTGTTGTCCTTTCTGGTGACTACACGACAAGTCACCTATCTGGTGACTTGTCGTGTAGTCCTAAACAGAACTACAGAGTTGATTTTCCTTCCATTCACTCTTGAAGATAGGCTAGCCAGCTGTATCAATGGTTTCCCAGTGGGGTGATGAAAGTAGCGTAATACGATGGTCTGTAACGATTTTCGTCTGGAGAAGGAGAAGAGGACCAAAATGCAGCGTGGTAAGTGTTCATGATAAAATAATTTAATCACAACTGAACACTACACAAAATAACAACGAGAAAAAAACGAAAACGAAACAGTTCTGCAAGGTGACATACACTAAACAGAAAACAACCACCCACAAACACAGGTGGGAACAGGCTACCTAAGTATGATTCTCAATCAGAGACAACGATAGACAGCTGCCTCTGATTGAGAACCATACCAGGCCAAACACACAGAAATACAAAACAAGGACAACATAGAACACCAGACATAGAATGCCCACCCAAACTCACGTCCTGACCAACCACAATAGAGACATAAAAAGGATCTCTACGGTCAGGGAGTGACATGGTTTGAGCAGAGTAACAGGATGGTCCTACTTAAATTGGCTTTCGAAGATACTTTACTTAGGACAGCTAATCAGCCGTTCCAGTGATTGTCCTGGAGGTGAGTTTATCGTCTCCACCTCCTGTTGAGATTCAAAGTTCAAACCATTTTAAACATGTAGTTGCCGCTTCACGCTTTTTCTGGTTCAATGTGTTTTTTTCTTAACCCATCATTTATACCTTTTGCCCGAAAGGGCCGGTTCCGGCTGGCTGGCACGCTCCCTGACCTCACTCTGGGGCGGTGATTACTCACTGTGCAAAGTTTTGGAAAACAATTATCTCTTATAACTTCTCAAATCACATTCCTCTCTTTTCAAAAACAGTAATAATTTTCCATATTACATGCACAAGCAATAGTATGGAAAATGTATCCATGTAGTGTGTATACTTTCCAAGTTACAGTATTTCCTTCATAACATTTTTAATGACATCACAAAATAACAAACAACATGACATTAGTGTTCTATAGACCGCCTCTGACAATTCCCCACGTTCTACATTAGAAATATTGTTACATTATTAGCTTTTTAATGTGTTAGAGTTTCAGCGGGAAAAGGTCTGTTGAGACAAAGCACATTCCTTTGGTGAATTTGGAGAGCGCAAGCCTGGATCTTCTCCCTTGATTTACAACATGACGTGAGTGTAAATCACCACTTGTTCTTTCCTCCCCCCTCTACGGGTGAAATGGGGTCTGATTGAAGTTATTCATTGCAAACCTGATCTGACCTATTTGGATTCTCGTGGTCAGTCATGACAAAGAGATCCTAGCTTTCACCTTGATTCACCTGGTCAGTCTATGTCATGGAAAGAGCAGGTGTTCCTAATGTTTTGTACACTCAGTGTACATGCACTGGTTAAAGGTAGTACACTATATAGGGAAACGGGTGCCATGTGGTACACAACTTCACACGACACACACAGATGGAGTGTACATTATCGCACAAAAACAGTTGTGTATCAGAAGGCTGTGTATAGATGTTAACATTCACATTCTCAGGCATCTGCACCTAACATTTGTTTGAGTGTCTGTCTGTGATTGGTTCATGTGGTGTGTCTGTTTCTGCATGTACCCAGGCTTCTGGAGGAGGAGTCAGCCAAGCGGGGGGAGCTGGAGCAGATCCACCTGCAGCAGCAGAGGGCCATCTCCCAGACCCAGGCTGAGAAGCAGGAGCTGGAGAGCGACCGGCTGGCCAAGGAGATGGCCCTGCAGGCAGCCATGCTGCAGCTGGAGAGTCTTGAGAGAGAGAGGCACGGAGCGCTGGAGCAGTACGAGGTCAGAGAACAACACCCTGTCTGTGTTTCAATATGGCTGTTAGTAGGGACCATGTCCCCTATTAACACTTCACTTAAAGTAAGGTGTTGCTGGGCCATTTCATAAACAAGATAAAAACAAATTTGTCAGGAAGTACTTCCTTTAGACCTATATGTCTGTGAGCAACTACTGGTCTTTATTCAGCTGAATATAGTGTTGAGTCAGTGGACGTGGCTTCTTCTCGAATTACTCCTCTGTCAACTGTTGACGCAACACAAAACAACACAAAACCGTCATAGAGGTCTCTCCTTGCACTCTGTTGCCATCTAGTGGTGATTTCACTGAGAACTGTCTCCACTTCAAGAACAACAGCATAACTTATTTATTATTTAAACGGACTTGTACTTGCCATCATTGAGATAGATATATGGATAAACCCTGTGTGTGTGTTTGTGTTACAGGAGGTGAGAATGAAACTGGAGCAGGCAGCTAATAAGACCAAGAGCTGGAAAGACAAGGTGGCCAAGCACGAGGGACTGGTCCGTCTCATCCAGCCAGGTAAGTAAGAATGAGAGAGGCCAACATCACCATAGTAGAATGTCCTCCACTGCATGTTCATGTTCTGTTCTGTTCTCCTCTCCATACTCATATTACAATGCTATTGATGTCTTTGTTCTATTGATCTATTGTTTCAATACAGTCTGTGATGTTTTCTTTCTCCTTCTGTCTGTGTCTGTCTGTGAAGGTGATAAAGGACCACAGAGGATGACTAACTGGGGCCCAGCAGCCTTCACAGACACTGAGCTGGACCTGAGGAAGAAGTCCTGGCAGGAGAGGAAGAACCACAACCAGTCAGCCCAGTAGACTAGAGATGGTGCTACTTACCTGATGGTCCAGACATCTTACTGTGATCGTGTAGCATCAGGATACTGTTGTCTTATTGTTGTTGAGAATTAACTAATAGTGTACGGTTGCAAAATTCCTGAAACTTTCCCAAAATGTCCAGGATTTCCAGAAATCCTTATTGCTGGATTCTCGATTTCCTGCTTATTTTCTCCTAATTCTGGGAATCTTCTAACTGGGATATCTGGAATTTTGAAACCCTACTAATGTGCCAATGCTTTGACATTCCAAGTGTTTCGCCATTCTGTGGTCTGATAAGTCTTTAACCAGGAAAAAGAGTTGTAGATATTCAGTGAATAATATGTTAAACTTTTTTTTAAATAATGTCATGAGAAAGTAATAAGATTAAAGTAATAAGATTAAAGTAATACGATTAAAGTAATAAGATTAAAGTAATAAGATTAAAGTAATAAGATTAAAGTAATACGATTAAAGTAATAAGATTAAAGTAATAAGATATTTTCTATTTAAAATGCCAACGCATAAGTAGCGCATCTTATAAAATATATTTAAAGACATTTCTTTATACTGTTTCTGTCTGTTTTAATGGATGAGGGATGTGAGAATTATGTGTTAGAATAGGCGAGTAGTGAACGGGGGTAGGTTAGATATACTATATCCCCCCCAAAAAATGGCATGTATATATGGCTCTGGGTTAGATATGCTCAGCCTTGATTTATATATTTGATACATTTCATTTGATTTTTTTTTTTTTTAATCTAACCATTTAAAATGTAATTTCCTGGTTTGCCTGTGGGAACTGTGGAACCTTGAGTAATATTCCTATGAAATACTTGGCCGATGTCCTCTTGTGGTTTCATGAGTAAAAGTGTCTGTTTACGGCTCTGCCGTAACTCACAGTAATATTATACTGTGGTGGGCTGGGAGTTACTGTAGATACCTTGAACTGCTTGAGTCCATAGCTATAGTTCCCCTTGTGTTGTTGTAGTCAGGTGAAGTTAAATTTAACCAAACATAGGCGAGTGTGAGCTGAGCTCTGTGCTTGTGTGTAATAATGAATATTGGTGCAGTGAGAACTCATGAGAGCTGACTGCAGAGATGGAACTGCTGGGCTTTAGTGTTACTCTGCGGACTCGGTGAGCTGGGTTCTATTCTCTCTGGGGGAACCAGGACCCTGGGCTGGGATCCATTTTCTCTCTTGGGGCCCTAGGTCCTGCTTAACTCCACTCTCGCTCTGCACCACATCTCAGCCAAGCGCTGCAGATTGCTGTAATGGATGTTCTGCAGGGCTTCAAAGAGCTGGCCTGGCCATCTGTCTGTCTGTCTGAATCTGTCCTGGCAGGCTGAGGTCCAGCTCTCTCTCTCTGAGCCAGCCTGACCAAACCACCCCAACCATGTGAGACTGATAGTGACATCCCCCCTCATTCATAAACCTGTGGTTTTCATTACAGTAACGTCCTACTTTGTGTCATGTTGAAACGAATACAATGTTATTTTCTTTTTTTGGGAGGCCAAATCCTGTGTGTGTGTGTGTGTGTGTGAGCATGTTCTCTTCACATCTGGAGCTCACTACGGTAGGTCTAGGTCTTCTAGACCTTGTAGAAGAACAGTCAGTCGTGACTAAGTCTGTGCAGACTGCTACCAGCCCTTTTCCTTTATGAGAGCTCGGACAAACAATTATGATGATTAATAAATGCTACAGCACGGGCGCACCCCCTCATGCCCGGACCCGCACTCTCGTCCACCCTGCTCGGGTTGCACAGTGCGCTGACTTCACAGAGCAGTCCGGTCAGAGGGCTCGGCCTGGGAGGCTGCAGATCAAAGCCATGTCGATAGTAGGAGACAGGAGACCTGGCTGCTTGGAGTGTGGAACCACAGGCCTGTCTGTCAGGATGGAGAGACACGCCAAGCAAACATGTAAACATCACAACAACCCCATCACACTGTCACGACAGCCATGCTGCAGCATAATACACACAGTAAATCATTTTCATAAAACATGATTTCTCCCTTTAGGAGTATTCTTCTCTTCAGGAAAGACTCAAGGATTAAACATCTTAGTATAGTATAACTAAGCCCTTTGAATAACAGAAATACAAGTAAGCATAGCTGAAGCAACACAATCCATCAAAGAATGGACAGAATTGTTCCAGACCAACCCAGTTCAGAGTGCCTCTCTCCATGTAAACAAAGAGCTGGGCAGGCTTAAACAAAAACACATGAGACAAACGTGATTCTATTGTAGTTATCTCTCTTGTTGCTCCAGTAATTGGGCATTCCAGGCTTTTTTCTGTGCTGAATATATATTTTTCCGTTCAACTGTTTTATTTAATCGTGGAGAAATCTGCTGTTTTGGAGGGATGTGAAGTGACTTTCATCCTTACTGACAGACCTGACTCTGAGACCACCAGGCTCCACACCTCACCTACAGTCTACCAGTAGAAGGTTGGTTGAGGTTTGAAAATAACCAGTTTGACTCATACTGCATTTACATTTTAGACATTTAGCAGACGCTCTTATCCAAAGCCACGTTCAGTTAGGCGTTACTCTCTGTCAAATGAAATACATGTTTTGCCTTTTGAGAACTGTAAAAGGAGGAATTTGAACAGGAATGTTTCAAATCCTGGAAGGTTGTTTCTTGGTGTCCTGGATTGTCCTGAGTAACACTGTCAATAAGGGTGTCTGCCAACTCTTAAGCCACAACCCTCAACACTGAGCATTCTATCCACCACTTCCTGTTTACCAGCTCTGACAAATGGCTCTGTGCCAGTCTTCCTCCCTCTCTTCTACTTCCCTTTCTCTCCTCTTCATCTTTCCTCTCCTCCTCCCCAAGAACTTAGTCTCTCTCCTCTGCCACCCATTGTCCTTCTCCTCCCCTCTCACTCCTCCTCCTCATCCCCTCTTCCCTCTACCTTCTCTCTCTCCTCCTCCACCACAAGAAGTTCATTAGTCTCTCTATCTCCGGTTTGCTCTCCTCCCTCTCCATTTTCCTCAATGAAAGAACCACAAATAAGGTGGTTGAGGGTTTTCAATCTGCTCTTCAATCTGCATCTTGCCCTGAGCCAATTACACCTGTGTGAAAAGTCACTAATTGACTCAGATCATTCTTGTGACATAACAGGAAGGGGAGTGAAGACTGGTGATGAGCAGGTACACGAGGTGTGGGAACGGTTGAATTAAACTGTTAATTACATTTATGCTGCATCAACTTGAAAGGAAACTGTTTGTAAAGACTGTGACTTACATACATGTGGCCACCCATATGGGCTAGTCAGGGCCAGCCCTAGCCTTTTGGGGGCCTTAAGCAAGATTTGGTTTGCTCCCCCTCCCCCCCAACCCACATACCTTGCAGGCAACACATTTTGGTGGCGGAGAGAAATTTGCAGTTTAAAAGTATATTTCCTGCAACTCCTCACATTTTTCAATGGGGTGTTGAGAAAATGTTGCTGTTTTAAAGCACATTTTCTACACATTTTGCCATGACTTATGCCATGTTCATATAATATCTGAGTGAAAGTCAGTAATACAATCAATTGGGTCTCCCTGGAAGCCTGCTGTTCTGTACCTTTCTGACTCTGCCCTGGATTACCGATCTCTGCCTGCCTGCTCTTCACCTGTTGTCTGCCTGCCCCCTGTTTTGTTAATAAACATCTGTGATTTGAACTGTCTGCATCTGGTTCTTATCCTGAGTTCTGATAGAAACAGCTTTTTCCTGCAATCTAGAGCCATAATCATTACGCTTAATTATATGTAAATATGTATATTTTCTGCAAATCTAAACATACATCTTGAGCTTTTTGTGTACTCCTGACTGGTGGTTTATTTATAAAAACAAAATATGCTTCTCTGCATCGCTGCTAAAATCTGGGTAAAAGATTGAAAAGGATATGAGACTTGTTCAGTAAATGTAATTGCTTGCTTTTCTAAAGTCTACCAACCTTGCAAGCAGGCTTGTCAGCTAAGATAGTTAGACATTAAACAAGCTAGCTAGTCTAGCTTGATTGAAATCCTGAAATCGCTTCTTGGTCCAGGTAGCTGTAGTCGAGGTTGGGAGCCTATCTGGGATAGCCAAAGCAAACGTAATAAAATTGCTAGCTAGCTAGCTAGTATTACAGAGAAACAACAAATTTTTAACAGGACAAATATGAGGGCACATGTGCTCACTATGGGCATGATGCCTCTGCTGGTTCTCATCACTCTTTATCAGTGTCATCACCCTGCCTTCTGGGTGATAAGAGCCAGACCCGGTTCTGTGCTTCTGCTGTGGTTCTCCCCTCCCAGCATGTTGCTGTGTCCTACACATGTACCAGATGTAGTATCACTAGCTGGTTAGCCAAGCGTACAAGTACTGTTGCCCTTGCTAAACCAAGACCATAGTTACCACACTCAGGAATGATTGTATCCCATAACAACCATTATAGACTCTCAGTTCTGTGTGTCTCTGGCACTGACTCCTTTTGCAAGCACTCCAAAGCCTCTCTTCAACTCTCCCAGTGCGTCACTTCAGCTTTGTTCCCATGCCAGACAAAATAAATAAATGAGACCAAACACAGAGAGTTAACATATGAGAGTCATATTATGTGACAGTGATGTCGTTAAGGGGCAGAGATCCAGCCCAGAATGTGATGCACAGCCAGCCAGCAGAGGCTGGTTTAACAGGAAGAGAGCAATGACCATAGGAGGAGAGGGGAAGAGAGATTGTGAGCCTTGACACTGGGGAGCTGCCATCAGAGCTTGTTCTGGTGTCCTAAGGGACAGAAGAGCACCCCCACAGCTCATATCAAACCCTTGTCCCCTATCTCCTCCACACTCAGGGTGGTGTTCACTGTGTCTGGGACCTGCTCTGGGACCAGACCACACAGACTAGATATTTCCACATGCACTGCCTGGAGGAGAGCAGAATACCACACAGCCGGCTGTCATAAGGAAAACTAAACATGGTTGTTTATGTGAGCCCAAGCTGCAGTACATCCTAACTGCAACTCCACATGTGGGAATGACATCTCTGACAGAGCCATGCCAGATCTTTTGTTTGTCTTCTCCCTGATCTTCGTTCCTGATTTTCGCAAACATGTCATTTCAGACCAGAGGGTATTTGTTCTTAATCTGGATCTTTCAAAGCGGGACTGTGATCAGTCATTCACTGGAGTGGAGAAAGACGAACATCAACAGTTCTCACTGCTGAGACTTGAATGCTTCAGCATGCCCTACAACTAAACCACACACACAGAACCCACAGTCATTGAGAAAACCATATTGTGGAATCCCAAGTAATTTGGTCCCATGCTAACGTGGTTTAATGCTTAAAGTGCAGGACTATTAGCCAGATAGTTCAAAACTAACGACAACTCCTATTGTGATATAGCTTCTTATACACTACCACTGCTTCCACAATCAAGACCTACTCAAATTCCAAATGGGTACTTTACAAGAATGAAATAGTAAAACCAAACATTTACACAGAGGGATTTTAGGCCTCCTTTCTGAGGGGGTTTCGCTCACTGTCACCATCTGCTTCTGCTTACCAGTACATTTACAGTTTAAAACAACCGCTTCTCACCCATTTCAAGATTACCTCCTCGTCCTATATAATACGTCTGCTGTTAAAGACTGTAGGGTTTATTTGTAGCCTGCGGTCCAATTTGTTTGGTATCACTGGGCACATAACTAAGTCAAGGCCTCTATGCCCCTTTCAGACCTTCAACACATGACCTGTAGGCCACTGGGGCCCTTAGTAGCTACATAAATAAATTTACTTTATTGACCACAGATTTCTCTGGTTCAACAATGTTAGGAGCACAGAGGGTATATCTGATAGGCTGAGCTGGTATCGCAGAGGGAAAGGTAGCTGCAGGGCTTGTTTCATTAAGGTCATTTGATAATGTCAACATTGATCACAGAGCTAGAGTGGTTGATTGTCTGTATATGTCCTTCCTGTTGCAACAAGAGAGGGGGGGGGGGCAGAGATTGTATGGTATATCTGATTAGGCTATGGTCATGTGGAGAAGGATGCTCCCTGCTCCTCTCCTTCATTGAATTAAAGAGGAACGAGCAGGACTTGGCTTCAGGCCAGCCGCTAAACTGCCTCTGTTTCAGGGAGAGAAATGGCACCACACACACACTAACACACACTTCCATTCCCTCTGGGACTGTCACCTCAAAACTGAGTAAGGATGCTGAACTATTTCCTTTAATGCAAATGACATGATGAATTCTCTCCTTCTCTGTCATAGTGTGTGTCCCACTACTTAAAGTCCTGCTCCGCCACCACCACCACCCCTGTGGCTATGGGAATGTTTGTCCCAGTAGGTACAGCACATCACACTGAGGTCTGATTAATTGACAAGAGGTTCACATGATCTTTTCAGAGGTACTTAATTCACAGCTCCACCAGGGACATAGGCCAGAAGTAGTTTGAAGTGAAGGGGGGGGGGGGGTTCCAGTATTGCCTCCCTGCCTTTTGTCTGCTCTCGCTTTGCTCTTTAAACTCTGGGAAATAGTTTTTCAGATCTGGTTTCAATTACTTGCTATTGTTTTCTGTCTTATCTACAGTGTCTGAGCAATGTGTCCCATCATACTGCACATCCCAATATCCACACGACCACAGTACTTAGAAGGAATGCCCAATACATTCTAAGTGGTTTGCTACTGTGGACATAAGAACGTAGTTTACTCCATCCCCATACTCCTGGTTTAGTGCTCCACAGCCGCTCTCTTTAGTAACCAGTGAGTTACTGTAAGTGTGTGAAGTCAGTGGCTGGTCCATCTCCAATTCTGAGGCTCTCTCTCTCTCCCAGTCTGAGGTAGGAACCAGAGGAGAAGTAGAGAACAGTAATCTCCTGGTCGTCCCTGGGGGGTCACGGCCGTGTCGAGAGGCATTCCAGACATAGCCGTCTCACTGCTCTATTAAACCCCACTGATCACTGCACACACACAAAGTGAGACCTCAGCACCAACCAGCCAACCGGCCAGGCAGTCACCCAGGCCACGGTGCTACTGTACTGTAGGTTCAGCACCGGTCCCTCTCCCAGTCTCCCTCTCAAGTCTCACTACTCTTCTCTGAGTCGCTTGTTTTAATCACCTCATTCAATTTGATGTGTAGTCCACTCCCTGCTCTTAACCACTTCCAGTCTGTTACAGTATGTATATTCTCTACATCCTGCTGCCTGGGCCTGAGTGTAGGATCGACCATGATCCACACCAGCAGATGGCCAGGCAAGGTGCTTGGGTTCCAGATGAGGTCTTAATCGTGTCAAAGCTCTTCCACCGCCTGCTGGGAGGCTCGGCTCTGTTCTATTCTGTCTCTGGGCTGGCTGCTGGCTGCTGGGAGCACCTGTGGGAGCAGGGAACCGTCCTCTCCAGCCTCCTCAAAAGTTGAAAGCCTCCAACATCTAATAAATCAGAGGAACATGGAGGTACATGGCACACACGCACACACAAACACACACACAAGCACACACACAAACACAGAGAGAGAGAGAGCTGGTGGAGCCCCAGTCGTACCAAAAGGGTGGTATGGTGTGGGTAATCTAAGTGAACCATTAGACCCTCTCTATTTTATGATAGCATGGACATTTCTAGAAGATAACCACATCCAGATCACAGTGTACCCAAAACCGTAACAGGGACCAACAGCAGAGTGACTTAGTGTTATTCCTCTTCTAGTACACCAAGAACAACATGCATTTCATCACATGAACAGGTTTTTGGCTGCATGGAAATGAGCTTAGGACCCCTATCAAACTCCATACACGTGCAGAGGAGACGTGTCAATAAATCACTGTTAGGAGCAAAGGCCTGGAGACACAGCTGAGAGTCATGGGGCTGAAAAACAGCAGGACGAGGTAGGAAAAGTCTGTAAATCGGTAAATCGTAATAAAGAAATCAGTTCCACTGGCAGCAGGATCAACCCTCTGGACATTATTAGAAACAGAAAATCAACACAATTAGGAATCAGAGTTTTTGCAGTTTGAATTTCATTTAACAACTGGA
This sequence comes from Salvelinus namaycush, assembly GCF_016432855.1. NCBI lineage: Eukaryota > Metazoa > Chordata > Actinopteri > Salmoniformes > Salmonidae > Salvelinus > Salvelinus namaycush. The sequence goes on along the minus strand of NC_052336.1, from coordinate 11,505,765 downwards.
GTTGATGCCCCTGTTCCTTTACAAGTCCTTGCCTTTTCCCAGTGCTATAAAGCAGGATTGTCACGCCCTGACCTTAGAGAGCCTTTTTATTTCTCTCTTTGGTTAGGTCAGGGTGTGATTTGGGGAGGCATTCTACTTTTCTATTTCTTTGTTGGCCGGGTATGGTTCCCAATCAGAGGCAGCTGTCTATCGTTGTCTCTGATTGGGAATCATACTTAGGCAGCCTTTTCCCACCTGTGTTTGTGGGTAATTATTTATTTTCTGTGAGTGTTTGTGTGCGGTTGCGTCACGTTCTGATTCTGTTTACCTGTTTTTTTTGTGAAAGGTTTCACTTCGATTAAAGATGTGGAATTACATGCACGCTGCGCCTTGGCTCATTTATGATAGGGAGTTTGAAGACAGCGAACGTGACAAGGATTTCCCAAACTCAGTCCTGGGGCCACCCCATTGTGCACATTTTGGTTTTTGCCCTAGTATTACACAGCTGATTCAAATAATCAAAGCCTGATGATGAGTTGGTTATTTGAATCAGCTGTGTAGTGCTAAGACAAAAAAACAAAATGTGCACAGAAGGGGTCCCTTACGACTGAGTTTGGAAAACCCTGCTGTAAAGGACGCATGAGAAATGAAGTACGTATGGTACCGCAACCTCAGGTCATGCATAAATGTAACAATGAGGCCCAATAAAGAACAATGTAAAAATCTATCTGCTGTCAGAGTCAGCTCAGTTTGAGAGGTTGGGACATTCTTATTGCTTCTGTACAGTACAGACAGACAGTCTTATAAAACACAGATTTCTCTGAAAACAAAAGCCAAACGTTTGTCCAAAGTTTGACCAGGTAAATTTTTTTTTGCCAACGCCTACAACTAATCGCCCATTAGTTTACATAAGGAACTCTTAATATGTGAGAAAAGCATATTTCCATTATTTATTTATTTATTTTTAACATCCAGATGTGATAAATCACCTCTGTGATATTGTGTCGGATCTGTCAGGCGTTTACTGCTTTAATGGAGTCATGAGAAAACTTTCATCCAGGGTTTCTAAGGTGACACAGACACAACACAAATAGATAAACAGACTGCTATGTGTTACTGCAACCAATACAAGACAAAGGGGGGACCAGCCTCCAGCCCAGGCCCTACTTGCGTCACACATCTCAACTGCTGTATTTCATCCCATGACAATTCTGGATGGAGCTGTTGCTATAGCAGTGTATAAATGGCAGAAACAAGTATACATCAAATAGATGAGTGAAATAGCTGTCTAAAGTGAATGTGGAAAGAGGTTTCCTTTTTCCATGCCCATCTCAATAATATGATGTATTTCCCCACTTGATCCAGAGAGAGTGTTTGTCAGTGTTCTTTTTCTGGTGATGTGGAACCATGGACTAGAGGACCAGGGAAGACATACATTCCTTACAACAGTCAGAGAACCATTACTAAAGAAACAGAGAGTCTAGCTGGGATATTGTCAAAGTATTATCTCTTACTGCATACAGTACATTTCAGAATTGGACTGTTTCACCCAGAAAATATGACAGTAACTAAAACCACTGCTGTGTGCAGTATGTGGCCCCAGCCTGCAATGAAAAACACATTTATACTGGTTTCAATATATGCAGATAGGCAAACACCAAATAAAACCCAAAACCAAAGTAAATCAAAAAATCAACAGCTCCATTCCGTGGGAACATGAGTAAGCATGGGCTCTGTGGTCATCATAATGAACTAGAAACTGGAGTTTCTACCATCACTTTTCTCTGCGGTTCTTTAATAATGCTTTTTATATACTTTATACATTTATTTGATTCTAGTGGGAACGTAACAAAAGGAGACTAGGGAAGCAGTTACATTCGGTGCGTTGGGCAAGTGGGAGTGGAGTCTGAAGGACAGATTTGTTTGTGTTGAATAAAAACATCTGTTGCAATTGACTGGTGGCCAACAAATCCACTAGAGGAAAAGATACAGAGAGGCTGGACAGAAGTCAACTGAACACAGCATTACATAACATCACCACTACACTGACTGACCATTGGCACTTTAGCCTGACCACTGGGGTGACTGGTGGTCTGCTTTGCCCTGTCAGTGTGGTAACCATAACCCTCTTCAGAGACAGAGCTCAACTATGCAAGTCACTCTCCTTGCAAACTGTCCAGATTCCAGAACAATCCTAGCACTGCAGCACAAAAAAATGATGAAGCACAAAATGTTTCATTTTCCCTCATGCAGACAAATATGGTAATATTGCATTGCATCTCCTAAATGATTTGTCAAGGGAATATCAACAGTTGATGATTTACTTAATGAGCAATCAAATGTGTCTACTAGTCATTTAAATGTGTGATTATATCATATTTTTCTCACTGAATCTGAAAATAATAAAGTAGCTTGTGTTGTGTAAACATATTAAAGATATCCCCTGCAAAGTTCCTTCAGTGACAACAGCTTCTCTGTTTTAGGAAGATTGAATTTAAAGCAATAAAATCTAATTAGGAAAACAGTGGCAGCTTTAGGGACTGATCAACTGAAGAGATATCTTGTTATTTCAGCTTTGATTTAGAATTACAAAAATATTTTAGAAATACAGGCTTGTATTTTTCTCGATTATGATTTTAAAAATATGTTTTTAAGACTTTATTGGACTTCATATTACTTCAGTATGCCAATAGTGCATATGACATGTAGATGAACATTAGTAGAAAGTCAAAACAATAATCTTCTGGACATTGATTAAAGAGTGGGCCTATATCAACAATTTATAGGGTGAATTTAAACGGAAAAGTTAATTTCAGCAATCAGTAAATGTGTTATGCTACGGCTTGTCCTTGATGAAAGAGAGGGTGAGAGGAGAATAAGAAACAATCAGTCAAACGATTTCCTCTAAATTGGTTCTGCTCTTTACATTGAAAATTGACCTCTTCCCCCACATATGTATTTCCTAAATCAAATTAAATCAATACACTAATGTGTAGGGAGGAGAAGATGAGAGAAAGACGCATGTGGAATTAGAGAAATTATTCTGGTTGAGAGTTCGCTCGTCAAGAGGACGACAGAGGTATTTTCAGCTGTGTCTTAAATGTTTCCTTTTCGTCAAAGTCAGTTTCTTAAAACCAGGAATACAGGAATGTAATTCCGCTGGGGATTAGTGAGAGGAATCGCGCTCATCACGGCGCATGTCTATAAACCCGTCCAGAATCGCTAGAGGGGGTCTGATTCAGTGCGCAACAGTTGGGACAGGACTCTGGCGCACTACAGTACTGCGAGGAAGTTTTGAGTGCAGTAATTAATGTACATCGTCTCACGTGTTTGACCTCTGAGTATAATTATGATTTCTGTTAGCTTTAAATCAGTACATGTGCGACATTGATAAATTAAAACATATAGCTGTTTTGCAGAAGTGCAGCGTCTTCGTTCTCGAGGCATCAAGAAAATATAAACAAGGCTGTCACGGAGCTCGCCATGGACATGGGTCAGCTTTGCGCTGCAACACTCTTACCATTTGGTGCCATCTGCGTTGTTTTTATTTGGGATTGTGGTGCCAGTTCTTTAATAAAAACAAGATTTGCAGTGCTCACTTCAGGGTAAGTTGGTAGTCCGCGCATTTGTGAGGGAACGTTGTAGATATCAGTCTGTTATTTCCTATCAGAAGAAGAAATAAAATATACACTTGATCAAAGTTTAAGAAAAGTGCATGTAAATTCAAATGAAGGATTGGTAGGGAATTAATAAAACTGTCCGGTAACTTGCTATCCGGTTGGACATGGTGATGAATGTGCTATTTAGACCGAAAAGTAGCTGAATTTAATATGTATGTGTGATGTGTGAGAAACAATAAAAACAATACTTTGCTTGTGAAAAACGTCGACAATCAGTCAAAGAAAGACCACCACGTTGCTCCAATCATCATGCCTACCTACCCAATGATCCGTGCGTCCGCAAGTAAAAGGCGGTTGTGATGTGATTGGAATATTGAATGAGATCACGCAAATACAGAGGAGTAGTTGTCGGAATCACTCAGTTGCATGCCATCTGTAAATTCGGCCCATAACGTGACATAGGTTATTAAGGTGCACATAGAGAGGTCTGGACCAGGGAGAGGGAGTTCATAGCCTACATACAATAGTTTGAATGAAGTGGGCAAAGTACAGACCAGAAGAACTTTGAAGCATCTTATTTTTGTCAGAAATGATCATTGAATTCCGTGCTATTACCTCTTAGTTCAGCATTCCAGTTGTAAACCATTTCATGATATTATTATTTCAGTTTATTTTTCCAAGAAAATGATAGACATCTGTATTTTCAAACGAGTTATTGTGTTTCTTAATCCTGGTCCTGGGGACCCAGAGGGGGTGCACATTTTTGTTTTTGCAAATCATCCAAAGCATTATGATAAATGCACCTCTTTGCAGGGTTATTAAACAAACGTTTTTCTTACAAAGAATGCAATCATGTGCTGGCCACTGCATGGCACAATCAATTTTCTTTATAACTTTCATTTTGAAATATTCCTTACCGCTTCACATACAATAGTTGCTGCCATAGAATTGTGATTATGTATTGTAGCATGATGTACTACAGTAGCCATAATGCTTGGGAACTCTGGCTGCTTTGAAAGGGAATTATGAAATAACTGCCATTTAATTGAGTGACTTTCTCTTTAATACCACTCCTATTACTATAGTAACAACATTGTTACCAATACACTTATCTCTCTTGTCTCCTTTCTCGTGGCTTTGTAAAGGGAGGAGTGTCCGGAAAACAAGGTAGTGACAGTGGAGTACCCCTGTATTACAGCAAGGGGCACGGATGGCACCTGTCTCAGGTAAGAGTGTCCCATCCTTTAAATAGAAAATGAGAGCCGCACACTCCAGGACAGGCTTTCCAAAACGTGGTCCTCTGGACCCCAAGGGGTGCACATTTTGGTTTTAGCCTCAGCACTACACAGCTGATTCAAATAATCAACTAATCATCAAGCTTTGATCATTTGAATCAGCTGTGGAGTGTTACGGCAAAAACCAAAACGTGTACCCCTTGGGGTCCCGAGGACCACGTTTGGGGAACGCTGCTCTAGGAGCTCAGATGCAATAATTTAATAGCAACGTTTCGACAGCCAAGCTGTCTCCATCAGGGTTTAATGACGAACACTGCGGGTCACTAATTTATATAGTTTCAAAGGACACACACAGGTGTCTGTAATCAATGCTTGGTGTGGCATGATTTCATTGGTCGATTTTCAAATATCAATAGAACATATAAAAAAGCATGAATAGATTACATACGATCATAGATACAATTAGGCTACATCATATAGGCCTACAAACACTTTATTTACAATGGATAACAAAAACACAATCACAGGAATGGCTTCAGATCAAACTTTATGTTGAGACTGAAGGGAGCGAGGGCCTTTAAATCAAAGATCCAGAATAAATTGTCAAGGTCACCCCCTCTCCTAGGGAGGGCGATGTGTTCGATGCCGATATAGTGAAGGGACGAAATAGGGTGGTTCGTTCCGAAAAATGTCCCATCCATCATCTTCACAACCATCCACCATACCGAATGTCCTTAGAGTCGCAGCACTCTACCAATATCCTCTGTGTCAATATCCTCCACACACACACACACACACACACACACACACACACACACACACACACACACACACACACACACACACACACACACACACACACACACACACACACACACACACACACACACACACATACGCACACGCACACACACACGAGAAACCCCCAGTCTGCAGATCTGGTTTAAGTCCGAAGCATATGATCTGTGTACTGTCAAGGTTATACCACAGCAATAGAAGTTGTCTCATTTGATTTTTGGCTCCAGACGAGATGTGTGTGGTGGTGATGGAGTTTTAGCTAGTTTTCTAGTTTTTCCTGCCATGTCTCCCAGGCAAGCGTGGTAAGGACTGCCACAGGCTGCAAAATATCCTTTAGATGATGGCCATGCATGAAAATGATTCTGTCTGGTCTGCCTAAAGGGAGCGAGGGCCTCTCTCAAGCAGAGTGAGTTAACCATATAGCTCAGTGTGTCCTGGCAGTCTGCAGGCTTTCCCATGTCTCTGTGGTTGAGTTAGCACAATTACACTGGGTTGTTATGGTGTCGGGCAGCAAACCCACACAGCCACTGAGACACATTTTTCTTCCCCTCCATGGTGGTTCCCCCCCCCCCCCCCAACACACACACACACACAGTTGACAGTGCATGTCAGAGCAAAAAACCAAGCCATGAGGTCGAAGGATTGTCGAAGGAGGCACAGATCTGGGGAAGGGTACCAAAACATTTCTGCAGGTTTGGAGGTCCCCAAGAACACAGTGGCCTCCATCATTCTTAAATGGAATTTTGGAACCACCAAGACTCCTTCCTAAGGCTGGCCGCCCGGCCAAACTGAGCAATTGGGGGAAAAGGGCCTTGGACAGGGAGGTTACCAAAAACCTGATGGGGACTCGGACAGAGCTCCAGAGTTTCTCTGTGGAGATGGGAGAACCTTCCAGAAGGACAAACATCTCTGCAGCACTCCACCAATCAGGCCTTTATGGTAGAGTGGCCAGATGGAATTTTTGTTGTTGTTGTCAAACGACAGTCAAGCATAGATCATCATGTCACCAGAATAAGACACTCAATATTTATTGGAAAGGAGCATCAAGCTCATCACAGTGCACTTTCATCAACCTGTGAAGTTCATCATAACTTATTTTATCTGTAGCCTAATAAACTGCATGGTTTTCCAAGTCGTAGTGGGAGGACCACACACCATATCATCACGTGACTCCAAGTTTACTTCGACATGATGGTTATTATATCAGTATTTGCACAAGGCGTTTCCACCGCCATTTGTCGCATAATACATTTTACAGACACAAACAGATCCCAACATGTCGAACGAACAAATTATCTGTCTGCATTTATAAATTGTACCGAAATTCCGGTTTCCACTTCCTGAGATTTTTTTCTATACGGTATGACTTTACTCACATAAAAACTGTGGATGATAACGTGGTTACTGTTCATGTTTGTCTAGTATGCTTCCAGACATATCTACCGGCTTAGTCAAAACGGCTTTGGGCTGCATTGGCATCAGTGAAATGTTCTTGCTGGGGTCCATGATATGATAATTTCTCTCTTGACTCACTTATGAACATGACATTTTTTTCTAAATGTACCATCCATCTTGTCATGTCTGGGCCTGAGTGGGGAAACTCTGAAGTAAACTGTTGTGAACTCAGTGTCTCACTGGGCCTGCCTGCCACACACTCATCAAACTTCTCAAAGAAATCACAAGAATTTACATAATATTCAGTTCATTCCTGCCCGACCACTAGATTTCCTCTGCAAACCCCAGTTAAACCCGGCTGTCTTAACTCATTATACAGGGTTGACTCTGTACCCATTCATATGCCTCTGTGACCGGGGTTCCATCAGAAATGCTATGTCTGAGCATCCCCTTTCCCCTGTGTGTCAACCACTTGGCTTTCAAGTGGTCTGTGTTCATTAGGAAGACAGATTCCGCTCCATGCCTGGTCACAATCTGCCCGTCCACACGACACAGCTTTTCTCTTTTAACTGTGACTCTGCCTTCGTTTGGAAGGCTGAAACCTTGACAGGCCTCAGGCCCCAGTGTAGCCCAGAGTTTCCCAAACTGTTTTTGTACCAGGGGCTGTACCAAGGAGTAGTAGTACCTTGGATAACCCCTTAGAACTTGACTTTAATTCGGATGTCAGCCAACCATCTAAGGGACTGGTCACAAGCATCTAAGGGACTGGTCACAAGCATCTAAGGGACTGGTCACAAGCATCTAAGGGACTGGTCACAAGCATCTAAGGGACTGGTCACAAGCATCTAAGGGACTGGTCACAACCATCTAAGGGACTGGTCACAACCATCTAAGGGACTGGTCACAACCATCTAAGGGACTGGTCACAGCCATCTAAGGGACTGGTCACAAGCATCTCAGGGAATGAAGGTTGAGAAACCCAGGGCTAGTGTATGTGTTACGGGCCCAGGCCTCCTCACACAGGACTCCCTCCTCAGGGATGGGGGGCGATGGGGGCTGATAATGATGCCAGGGAGAGGCTTTCGGGTGTCATTGTCCCTCAGAGAGATGTGTAGAGTTTCAGCCATTAAACCCTGAGATAACTGAGCAGGGAGATGCAGAGTCTGGCTGGGACCTCCAGGCCAGGGTGAACAACACTCAGGCTACTCACACTGGCTGCATTCCCCTTGTCTCCTCTCCTTTCCTCTTTCTCTGAGTGATAATGTGTGTGTCCTCCCTGGTGTTAAAGAGTACATAGTGAGTGATAATGTGTGTGTCCTCCCTGGTGTTAAAGAGTACATAGTGAGTGATAATGTGTGTGTCCTCCCTGGTGTTAAAGAGTACATAGTGAGTGATAATGTGTGTGTCCTCCCTGGTGTTAAAGAGTACGTAGTGAGTGATAATGTGTGTGTCAGTTGAGTTTGCGTGTATGCATGTGTCCTAGTTTCTGGCAGCTGATAGTGCAGGCGATGCCTGGAGCGCATGCAGGCCCAGAGCGTATGTACTACGTAGCTACTACCTCCTGAGTGTTACGCTCCCTCTCATCTCGCTCTCTTTATTTGTTTCCTTGTGGATTTACTGCATTAGACTTGGCTCTCACCTCTGTAGTGTTCTCTCTGTGGGCTCCGTACTCCCTCCCTCACCGCTCTGCTCCCCCTACATGTCGTCAGGCCGCGGTGGGGCCGGCTGTAAACAAGTCTGTGACACGCATGGCAGGGGGAACAGGAGGAGAGAAGGAAGAGAGTGAGGGAGGGGAGAAGGTGGGGAAAACGTTAAGATTAGTTTTTATCCAAATGAAATAAACCTGGATTCTGGCAATGCCGTGTGTTCACCTCGGCAGGGGGCTTGCCTGGAAAACCACGTCAAGGTCTATAAAAAGGACCAGGAAGGGGAAATCACAGGAGGGAGGGAAGCTCTATAGGTCAGAGCTCTGGCTTTTATGAACCTCTGTATTCTGCTGCAATTGGTGCCCCGTAGTCCAGTTGATGTGGTGGAACCCCGGTAGAGTCAAAGCCAGTAGTGTTGGAGCTAAAGCTGTTGAAGTGTAATGAGGGATTCAACACCAGAACAGTACCATCTCTCTCTCTCCCTCTCTCTCTCTCAACATCGTTGTAGTACACGTGGCTTCCTGCTGTAAGGTCTGGAAACCATCCTATCCCACGGCCCCTGAGCTCACCGTGGAAGAATAAAGAGGGAGGCAGCACAGGAGCGAGGGGGGAAAAAGTAGAGGGGGGGATCAGAACATACTGAACCAAGCTCTCACAGTCCCGTCTCTCTTTTGTGCTCTGGTTTTATCATGAAAGCAGGTGGGAGGAAGCAGGCCTGCAATGTCCTCAAAGTGTGTGTGTGTGTGTGTGTGTGTGTGTGTGTGTGTGTGTGTGTGTGTGTGTGTGTGTGTGTGTGTGTGTGTGTGTGTGTGTGTGTGTGTGTGTGTGTGTGTGTGGCTGGGGTGCAGAGCTGAACTCTACTAAGCCCCCTTGTGATTCGCTGTCCAGGGCACTGAGAGGTCTCCCCCCTACAAGCCATAAAACAAGTGACTATATAACACATACATCATACCTACCCTGGTAAGTCCTGTCTGTCAGTCAATCACAGTCAATCACTGACACTAAATTGATCAACAATAAACAGAGATTAGGTGCTAAAACGAGTCATGTCAGGGTCAGGAAACACATAGTGAAGAATGGGCAGAGACGATGTGATTTAGGTCCGGAGCAACAGGCTCCGAAGCAGTAACGAGGACCAGATGCCTCTGTGTGTGTGTGTGTGTGTGTGTGTGTGTGTGTGTGTGTGTGTGTGTGTGTGTGTGTGTGTGTGTGTGTGTGTGTGTGTGTCCAGTCAGGTCTGAACCCCACACTGTGCTCCACTAAGGTTCTGACAGGGTTACTATCTTCAGCCAAGGCCTCATCAGACTCACTACACCACAGCAGCCAGCGCGTTAGCCTCGAAATGAGGAGAGAAATATCTCACCACTTCCACCCAATGGTACAAGCATAGGTTATAAAAGGTTCACAGAGACATGTCTTCTCTTGACAAGAGTACATCAGGACAGCTCATTCACCCTAAACACATAGTGAAACTGGGATCTATCACACATTGTTTACATTACATCTAAGAATTCCATGGGATGTCCTATTCTAACTAGTATACTTTTTATATTTGGCATTTCTTCCTCAGTGTGTTTTGAATGGCAATCAAGCTGTGGGGAAATGAAACTGTTTAATTTGTCTCACACTTGAAGTTGACATAAGTGTCTCTCTTAGCAATGCAACACTGTTCTGAGTACTGCCGTAATACTGTTTCATTACTGGGGAAATATTATCCATTTCTCTGTTTCTCACAAAACACTTTTTTTACAAGGCCTGAGGTTCACTTCCTGTCTTTAATGGTAAGGTCTAATAAGTCTAATCATTTGCGTATATCGGTATTATTGTTGGACCCCAGTAAATATCAAGTAATCATTGTACATGTTTTTCTAATTAACATTCACCTGAACAGCGCTCTGTACAAACACAATGCCTGTTATTCATTACTGTTCCACAGAGCAGGGGTAAGCACATTTCTGCACGGCTATGATGTCAACACTAATATGTCAGCAATACAAATCACCCAGTAGGTGATTAAAGTCTGTAATGGCATCGTCAGCATGTTGTTTGAAGTACAGCACAGAGAAGCAGCTGTGTACTGTATAGACAGTAAATGTTTTTATATCACAGAATTATAAAGGGGGGATGCAGGAATGAAAAGGGAGAGATGAAATAAAGGAAGTTTGCAGTGGTAAAGATGAGGAGTTACAGTCAGACACAACAAACATAATCTCTCCATGCAGTGGGGCCATTTCAACTCTCCCACCTCCAGGTCATCTCCCTCTGAGTCCTAGAAGGTTCTGGAAGACTTTCATGTCTTATCAGTCCATTCCCTTCAGCCCTGGTTAAGGACTTGGTGTGATTTGGTTTCCTTTCCTGGCAGTAGAGCACTCACAGACACGTCATTAAGACAGATCCATCATTAGTTTGGCTTTAGACTCCCTTCTCAGTTACTGGCTGCTCTCACTACATTACCTGTAATCTGGACCTCATCTCTCTCTTAGGCCCTTTGTTGTCCTCATAGGGTCCATTCTTTCTCTTGCTGTCACTCTCCCTCTATCTCCCTTTACCCCTGTCTCTTCCTTTCCCTCCCTTTCCCTCTCTCTCTCTCTCCACACCCCCTCCCTCCCTCCCTCCCTCCCTCCCTCCCTCCCTCCCTCCCTCCCTCCCTCCCTCCCTCCCTTACTCCCTCCCTCTCTGTCATCAGGTAAGGCTCCAGGCCAGGTCACATGTCTGTCTGTCTGTCTGTCGTTGAGAGGTTGTGAAGCTCAGAAGGGTCAGAGATGGCACATTCCTGGGGTGACACATGGCCCTGGGTTGACCCCAGGGTCACATAGGCCAGCGGCCCTTCATATTGCCTGGGGGGAACCGAGGGTAGGCACTGGCACTGGGAATAGACCTGGGAGCTTTAGGGCCTGTAATGAGAGGGGTCATAAAAGAGATGGAGAGTAACAGAGAGGAATAGGGGGCGAGAGAGGGGAGGATTTGTGTCACTCTCTGGCCCAACATTAACTGGCTATGGCTTTATGAGTGGTGTTATACCCTTTTCACACTACCGTGCAGACCCTAACCATACTGTGCTGGGCTGGCTCTGATATATTATTTTCACCTTGTCCTTCCTAGCATGTTTCCAGCCATTATGGTTGATGTTTCACCAGGTCAGCCGTGGGAATAGAGATAGGTTGTTGGTATTTTAGAACAGGCATTGGTGATGGAGTGAGGCCCTGTGAAGACAGACGCGGTAGTAGGTGGGTTTGAGGTGACAGAGGAGTGTTGGTGCTGTTTGGGAACTGTAGCATGGCTGTGCTTGTGGAAGTGGTGCAGACCTCCTGTGCTCTCAGTGAAAGCATCCACTGTCTGACTAACAGCCTTCCCCACTCTGATGTGTCCCCAGAGAGACCGCAGGCTGGAAGTGTGCTGACAGGATAAATAAACAGAGAGGACGTGCTCACATCTCAGCACACTAACACCTTCACGTGTATACTCACACGGCACAAGAACAAGACACTTATACACTAACACCCTTACATACCCACACACACTTTTACATAACAGCCTAACACCCTGCTGTATGAGGAAACACAGAGAAAACAACAGACCCTCTTAAAACTAACACCCTAATCGATTATACACACAGGACTGACGCTTTTACTTAAACAGAAAGACAGAGACAGATGAAGAGGGCACAACAAAACCTATTCCACCTCAGGAGACTGAAAAGATTTGGCATGGGTCCTCAGATCTTCTAAAGGTTCTACAGCTGCACCATCGAGAGCGTCCTGACTGGTTGCATCACTGCCTGGTATGGCAACTGCTCGGCCTCCGACCGCAAGGCACTACAGAGGGTAGTGCGAACGGCCCAGTACATCACTGGGGCCAAGCATCCTGCCATCCAGGACCTCTATACCAGGCGGTGTCAGAGGAAGGCCCTAAAAATTGTCAACGACTCCAGCCACCCTAGTCATAGACTGTTCTCTCTGCTACCGCACGGCAAGCGGTACCGGAGCGCCAAGTCTAGGTCCAAGAGGCTTCTAAACAGCTTCTACCCCCAAGCCATAAGACTCCTGAACATCTAATCAAATGGCTACCCAGACTATTTGCATTGCCGCCCCCCCGTTTTACAACGCTGATACTCTTTGTTGTTATCATCTATGCATAGTCACTTTAATAACTCTACCTACATGTAAATATTACCTCAATTACCTCGACTAACCGGTGCTCCCGCACATTGACTCTGTAACGGTACCGGGCCCCCTGTATATAGTCTCGCTATTGTTACTTTACTGCTGCTCTTTAATTACTTGTTACTTTTTATTTCTTATTCTTATTCGTATTTTTGTATTCATTTTTTTAACTGCATTGTTGGTTAGGGGCTCGTAAGTAAGCATTTCACTGTAAGGTCTACACCTGTTGTATTCGGCGCATGTGACTAATACAATTTGATTTGATTTGAGACAATCATCCATACATAGAGAGGCAGACTTATAAACAGGATAACATTAATTCAAAAACTGCAAAGCACACAGCACACACACACCCACACAAAGACATCAACATGACAGATATGTAAGAGCAGAAACACACACAGACACTGTGTCTCCTGTCCTGAAGTGTCGAGGGGTCCGTGACCTCCACCGAGGTCCACATCTTGTGTTTCTGACTCACAGAGCACCACATGAAGGACCATCAAGCACAAATTACACAAAAGCTACATCTCTCTTTCTTTCTATCCTTCTCTCTCTCTCTCCCTCCATCCTCCTCCTCTCCTCGACGTGTCAACATCTCCCTGTCTCATTTCCTCCTCGCTACGTTTCCTCCTCCATCGCCATAACAACCCCCTTAGGTCATCTCCCCTCTCTCTCTGACGAGTCTGGGAGTTGACAGAGTAAATATGACACATAATGTTGCGTCACAAGACGCCTAATGATACTGTTGTCTCTCTTCGCTATCTCCCCCATATCTAGAAACAGAAACGCTATCTGATGTCCAGGGAGCAATCCTGTACTGAGTGAGTGGAACTGTTAATACATAGTGACTTCAGTCTGGTTTATGGAAAGCATCCTTCCAGATTGGTCTCTGCTCTGCTGTCTCTGTGTAACCTCAGTGCTGCCTGTCCAGGCTGCAGACGGTTGGGGGGGTCTATAATGAATATCCAGTCTTTGTAGCGCATTCCTGCCACGAACGCACAAATAAATCACGCCAGCCTGGATGGAAAACAATAACATTGAGCTCTCCTCCCTGGAGGGAGACCCTTGCTAAAGTACATAATCTGGAGTGTAAAGTGATCCTGCTCTAGCCTGTACTCTGGATCCTGTCTTGCTATTTCTCCAGCGTCTCTGTGCTGTTTTTGGCAGCAGCATTGTAGTGTAGAGCCTGTGTAGGCCCTCGGTACGTCCCTCTCTCTGCAGGTAGTCACTGGGTCACCACCAGCACAAAGGAGGACCAGGGGGAGCACAGGGACAGGGATATCCAGGCATGGTTCTCCTAAGATGGACTCGTAGCTGGGTGACTTGCATGGTCAGACAGACCTGGTGGGTCTGTAGGCACTATGTTAGAGTGTGGAGCATCAAGAGAAGCAGTGTCTAACAGCAGGAATACCATCAGGGTGACACAGGGACTCCACTCATCTTCTGAAGAAACTTAATCAGACAATATGCTTGCACAAGACATGTTGATGCAGAATGTAGAAACACAGAAGAATCGAGTGGGCAAAAATACCATAGAATCCGACCATCAGTGTTGATAACCTGGGTGTAGAGAAAGATACACTCACTCGGTTCTTCAGAAGTACCCATATGATAACCCTTTTTGGTTACAGGTAGAACCTTCTGTAGAAAGGGTTCAACATGGAACCTAAAAGAGTTCTACCTGGAACCAAAAAGGGTTCTTCAAAAGGTTCTCCTATGGGGACACCCGAAAACTCTGTAAGGTTCTAGATATCACCTTTTTTTAAGAGTGTACTCTCCTAACCTTGTTAGTCACCTGACCTTGATGTTTGTCTGTATTGTGAAGAGAGCAGAGAACTGAAGGAAGAGCCTAGCCTGGGAGCTCTCCTCCTCAAGGCTGTGTTTAACAGTCCTGTCAGTGTCACACATCACTCTCACTAATAACCCCTGCCCTTGTTTCCTGACATTAACAAGATGCACCCAATTACTGACTGCTCTGGGCCCCAGACACACACACGCACACACACGCACGCACACATGCACGCGGGGGAGCATGAGAAGCGGTTATCTCACTGTGGAGGACAGTGATGTAGCTTTAGTGGTTTGGTCTTTTCCCTTTAAGATCTGAGAACAGTGTTAATCAACAGAGACCCCTACATTCCCAAACATCAACAGACAGGTCATCACACTGTGTAACTAATAACCTGAGCAGTTTATACAGACCACTGAAGAGCATGTATCATCAATCAGAGACACCTCTAGCATTTCATTTGACATTTTAGTCATTTAGCAGATGCTTTAATCCAGTTTGTGCATTCATCTTAAGATAGCTAGGTGGGACAACCAAATCTCAGTCATAGTAACTACATATTTCCTCAATAAAGTAGCTATCAGCAAAGAGAGCTAGAAAGGGGGGGAAAGTAAAGTTAGCTCACAAAAGGCTTTTTTTTTTTTGCAGGTCCCAGATCAGATCAGGGGCAGTGTGGGGTCAGGTCTCTGTGTGACTGACAGGCTGTCTGTTGATGTTTGTTGAGCAGTTTAGCAGTGAACATTGAGAGCAGAGGTTGTGTGTTGATGTTATGAGTCGACACTCAGAGAGACCAGAGGCTGCCAGCCATAGCCTCCCCTTGCTGGCTGTACATCTTCAGCCCAGACAGACAGACAGGGCCCACATCTGCTGTTCATTAGCCCAGCCTGGCCCTCTCCTCTCTGGGCACACTGACTGGAGGGACAGGAGGTGGCAGGCCTGGAGAGATATGTCCTTCGGGCCCCTGGCCAGAGCCCCCTAGCAGCCCCCCAGTACTGTCCCATCCCATCCCCAGCTCTCTCCATCACAACACAACACAGCTATGAGCCACAGATTAAAGCTCCAGTCCGTCGTGTGGCTTTAATCAGGCCCTGGCCAGGCCCATAGTTTTGTAAGTTATTTATCATTCAGAAGAGGGAGTGGGGGAGGGTCTTAGAGGAGTGATTTAGGGTTATGTTGCATGGAGGTTGGAGAAGAATAAAAGCAAGTTGTCGTCTTGAGGGACCTTCAGTGAGGTACCATGCTAAATTCCCTCCATCAAGAGCGTGCAGTTTTCGGGGCAGGAGTTGTGTGTTCCCCCCTCCTCGTCTAGGGTCTGTGTTATTTGGGTTCTGTGATTCTATGAGTGTTCCAATATCCCTTTCCATCGTTTCTTATTCCGCAGGTCCATCCCTAATGCCTGTAACATGTGGTGTTTTGGTTTGCTGTGTGTGAGGATGATGCTCTTTGTTCAGCTGTCTCTTGACCATCTAGGCTAGTGCTGCTGGGATGTGGGGAGGGAGGTAAGGGATCTGGTGCTAATGAGGAGCTTTGGTCCTAAAGACAATTGACAGGCTGGGTGTTACCAGAGAGGAAGAGGCGAAGCGAGAGGGTTTACTCTTGTCAAAATCTGTCCACAATTAGCAGACTGATAAGCAGAGAGAAAAGCAGACTGCCTGCCTTCCCGCCTTTGGGACAACGACTCCCATTTAGTGGCTGTGTAGATCCGTTCAGTATGTGAAGGGAAGGATACAGCAGCTGGGAAATGAATTATTGGCTCATGCTACTGTCTGTCTGTGTGTTTATCCACAGGAGGAAATGCTGTGAGGGCTTCAGGTTGGTGATGGGCCAGTGCATACCTGAAAGTAGGTTTAAAAAATACAGCAGTTCTACTCACCCTAAGTCAGATACTTTACTCAGTGCCTGTAATTACACCTGGGCACCTGTACACAGACAGAATGCACATTACAACGCCAAATTAACCCATTACTGAACTGCAAATTGTTTCAAAAGTAAAATAGAATCTCATTCCATAAATTGTCAATACTCTACAATGACACACCATGACCAATAGAGGGCAACATTACACAGGAATACCCTTGAGGAATATTATTGGACATCCAGGGTTATTATTGAGCTGTTAGCTTTGCATGTAAGATCCTATCTGTGCATGTCCCTATTGAGGAACCAATCCCTCCCCTCTCTCTGCTCCAGATGTGGATGTGTGTTCTGGCTCCCCCTGTGAACAGCAGTGCACCGACAACTTTGGACGGGTTGTCTGCACCTGTTACCCCGGATACCGCTTTGATCGAGAGAGGCATCGAAACCACCAGACCTACTGTTTAGGTAAGTCCACTACCTGTTTATCTGCCAATCAGCTTTTTATCAGCCTGTTTATCAGCTAATCAGCACTGTTTTCTTTTGTATAAATCTTAATTTAACATCCTGCACCAGAGCAACCGCTCTTTCTCCATCTCTCTGATTAGAGCAGCCTAAATGCAGCCTTAATCAGGTGTAAAGTAACAGCTGGTGTTGTGTCTCCCACACCACAGACATCGATGAGTGTGTGGAGTCCGACGGCAGTGTCTGTGATCACGACTGCGAGAACACCGTGGGCAGCTTCCTGTGTCGCTGTCGCAGGGGTTACATCCTGGCACCGGACAAGCACTCCTGTATACCCAGTCACAACCGTGGGTGTTGAGTATACTACTATACTTTACTCCTACTGTCTACATGAGGCTGGCTACCGCAGCTACACTACCTCTGGGCTTAGCTCACTAGTACCTTCCTGTGTGTCTTCAGCCTGAGGGTACAGTACTGTATATGTGTTTGAGAGGGTGAACATAGACTACTAGACTTTGTTTTTGTGTTACTTATTCTGTTGTGTTACTTACTCTGTGACAAGCCTGTCTCTCTGAGAGTCTCTTTGTCTCTGTGTCTTTCTATCAGTGAGCTCGTCAGGGAAGTCTGACACCCTGATGAGTGCTGGCTCCTGCTCCCTCACCTGTCAGGACTTTGTAAACATGAGGAACAGCCTGCTGCAGCTCAAACTGAGGCTGGGCAGCACTCAGTCACCTAACCAGGTACATCTACATCACAACACTAACTACTGCACATCTTACTTACACTGGTGTTCCATACAAACACAGAGATACACTAACCAGAGATACACTAACTGTAAACTAGCCTCGCCAGACTTGATGTCTCACAATGGAAGTCTGACCAAATTCCGACTACAGTGAGACATGTTGTTGTACTATACTACCTGTGTGTGTATAGATGTTGTCTCCTGGCCTGGCTAACGGCAGTGATAAGCCATCTGCTGGGAGGTTGGGGAAAGGTCCTGACACCACCGCCCTCCCTAGTCCTCCTGGCTCTCCAGGATCCCGTGGGGTCCCAGGTAAGAGTTGTTTGCTCTTTCTCTGAATCTTTCTAACTCAATCTTTCTCTCTCTCTCTCTGTATCTCTCTGTTTACTGCCTATGTCAGCTGTTTGTTGGCTGACATTCCGAAGGTTATCTCCTTGGTTCCTCTTACATCCCTTTATTCTTGGATCTCAGGCCACTCAGGAGTGCCGGGGGAGAAGGGAGAGCCTGGAGAGAGAGGCCTGACCGGCCCCCAGGGGCCACGGGGAGACATGGGCCCTATGGGCCCCGAGCCTGACCTGGAGTACATCAAGAGGGGTCGCAGAGGAGCTGTGGTAATCTTATTATTGCTTCCCCGATAACATGCTGTTGGGTCTATTAGTCCAAGCAGACCTCAACACATCCATAGCTGCAGAGATACATCATTACAATAAATGTTGCATGAGAGGAGCTGTAGCTCCCGCTAAAAACATTTAAAACCATATTTCTGTCTCTCCTTTTTCCAACAGGGACCTCCTGGCGCACCAGGCAGAGATGGACTGAAGGTCAGTATAACAGTCTATCCATGTGTCTGTGGGTGTTTAGTACATGCGTGTGTGTGTACTGTATGTGTTTAAACTATCCTGTAAACTTTTCAAAGCTGTTAACTGGAACACTAACAGCAACACTTTTCACCCCACTCTGAGAGCTCTGAGCTGCCGATGTGGACTCTTATAGAAGTCTGTGTGAACGTTGGAAGTATGTAACTGGACGTTTCTGGATGTTTTTTTCTCTTTAGGGTGACAGGGGAACTCCTGGTCCCAGAGGTCTACCAGTGAGTCTGCTTTCTATATTTGCCAGCTAGGCTTTGAAGTATTTTTAAATGCATTATCATCATTGTCATCTTGTTCATCTATTTGTCACGAACCAGCTCAAAGCCCGTAACAAAAGGGAGACAACATGGAGATAAGGAATAACAAAATATATTTATTAACTAAGTACAATATACAATGGTGTGTGTAATCAGTAATCAGTAGTGTAAGTGAGTGTTTTGCATGCATGAATGTGATAATGCAGGGTGTTGAAAGGTGCTAAAGCAAACAACCAAAAACCACCAAGATACACAACAAAATCTGTAAAGGTGTCTGCATGGAGAGAGTCTCTTCCATGAATGGGGAAGTGGTGTATTTATCCTGGGACACACTGGGCCCAGGTGTTTCCCATGTAGCTGACGACCCTCCCAACTCCGCCCACCGGCATCCTAATAAGGAAACAAGAACAAAGAGAGAATACGGCAGACAGTGGGAGGGTCGTCACATATTCTATGTAGTATCAGATTCCAAGCAAACAATAAATCCACCCTAAAGCATGCAACATACCTTACAGGTTGAAATCTAATTGACTGATGTGTGGACAGAGATATTAAAGCCTCCGTATCTTTCGCCAGGGACCTCCCGGCTCCTTTGACTTCCTCCTGGTCATGATGGCCGACATTCGCATTGACATCATCGAGCTGCAGGAGCAAGTGTTTGGGAAGAGGCGGGGCCTCTCCTTAGACAATCCGCCCCACTCCAGCGGAGAGACAGGGTTCGGAGAGTGGGGCTCCGGACAAGGAGAGCTCATGCTCAATACCTGAACTCCATAACCCTGCCCACGGCAACTGTCACTCAAAACGATAAGCCAAAGGGAACTAATTAATCAACTGGCTCTTGTAAAGCAGAGACATTGAACTGACTGAACTGACTCCTTTCCTCCAGTGAAACCTTGTCTCTAAAACCCAAATAGGACTGTAGGAGGTGAGGAGACCTCTGATCAGCTCTCTCTCCTGTCAGAGACATAGACTATAAACAAACAGAGAGAGAGAGAGAGAATGGCAAAGATGGAACCACTGACCCTCCAAACCAAACCACTGCAAGCTTTGCCTTGCCGCCTTAATGTTTCCTTCTAGCCTGGCCTGGTCTGGTCTGACTGAGGAGAGGGGGTATGCCTTTGCGTGCGAGGCACAGGGGGGTGATGGTTGTAGCCCTGTGTGACTGTGTCTTTGTGCGCTCTGAGCTGAACAGCTTCAAACACAGCAAGGGCTTTATCGTCTGCATCTCTTCCTGTTCCTGTCAAATCTGTACAGTCCGTGGAGAGGAGACTCCGGTCGGTCGCTGCCTGACACTGCTTACCTGCCCTGCAGGGCCTAGAACCAGACTCAGGCCCCAGACTGCACCTGTCCATGCAACAACCCAAATCAACAGCTTTTATACTGCTGCCACTACACTACAGACTCTCTGAAGCATCTTTAGAGATTCAGTACATATACTACATTAGCAAAACTATGTGGATACCTGCTCATCCAACATCTCATTCCAAAATCATGGGCATTAATATGGGGTTAGTCCCCCCTTTGCTGCTATAACAGCCTCCATTCTTCTGGCAAGGCTTTCCACTACACGGTGGAACATTTCTGCGGGAACTTGCTTCCATTCAGCCACAAGAGCCTTAGTGATGTCGGGCGATTAGGCCTGGCTCGCAGTCGGCGTTCCAATTCATCCCAAATATGTTCAATGGGGTTGAGGTCAGGGCTCTGTGCAGGCCAGTCAAGTTCTTCCACACCGATCTCGACAAACCATTTCTGTATGGACCTCACTTTGTGCACATGGGCATTGTCATGCTAAAACTGGAAAGGGCATTTCCTAAACTGTTGCCACAAAGTTGCAAGCACAGAATCATCTAGAATGTCATCGTATGCTCTAGAGATTTCCCTTCACTGGAACTAAGGGGCGTAGCCCAAACCATGAAAAACAGCCCCAGACCATTATTCCTCCTTCACCAAACTTTACAGTTGGCACTATGCATTTGGGCAGGTGGCGTTCTCCTGGCATCCACCAAACCCAGATTCGTCCAGAATCGTTCCTGATGGTGAAGTGTGATTCATCACTCCAGAGAACTTGTTTCCACTGGAAGTTTGGAACTTAGTAGTGAGTGTTACAACCGAAGACAGATGATTTTTACGCGCTAGGTGCTTCAGCACTCTGCAGTCTCATTCTGTGAGCTTGTGTGGCCTACCACTTCGCGGCTGAGCCGTTGTTGCTCCTAGACGTTTCCACTTCACAATAACAGCACTTACAGTTGACCGGGGCAGCTCTAGCAAGGCAGAAATTTGACAAACTGACTTGTTTGGAAAGGTGGCATCCTATGACGGTGCCACGTTGAAAGTCACTGAGCTCTTCAGTAAGGCCATTTTACTGCCAATGTTTGTCGATGGCGATTGCACCTGTCAGCAACGGGTATGGCTGAAATAGCAGAATCCACTAATTTGAAGGGGTGTCTACATACGTTTGTATATTTAGTGTAAATAAAAAAGGAACCATTTGAAAGTTTCAGAAAGTTCTTTGGATATGTTGGTAAACGTACTCTTTTTTGTTGTCGTTAATGTTGAACTTCCCTACTCAAGATAGGTACATATATGGTGTGGAGTGGACTCTCTTAATGCTAGCTATTGGTCTACACCTTAGATCACCTTCTAAAGCATTATGTGTGTCTCTGCTTGTGTGTAAGTATGTATATAGTACACACCAGCACTTTCCCTAATGAAGTCAAGATTTTAGAGCACTGCAGGGCTTGGAAATATCTGCTAATCACAAATGGTATGCACCATTAAATCACAAATACCGAGAGTGTGGACTGTAGACAATCAAAAATAGCAAAAAATTACATAAAAAATGTAATGAATAAAAGGCCAGCTGCTTGGCCCTGGTTGAGGATGCAGGTTTCTATTCCTCAGGGTCTACACACTACAGCCAGTTACAATCACTCATGGGAACAACTCCAGACAATTTGTTTGTCTGTCTGCTTTCCTGCCTTTCAGTAAGTCTATTAGCACTTGTTGTCTCTGCAGGTATTCTTTCTCCAGAGGTACTGTGTCATCTCCAGCAGAAGGAGCTAAGTCACAGATGGGGTTCAGCATCACCTAACGAGCTGTGTGTTACTAACACCACTATACGACACAGAGTAAATCATTTGTACATAATACAAAACACATGATGTGTCTGGCTTGGCAGGTAAAGATGGTGAACCATAGTGAGGTTCAGTGTAATTATGAGTGGTGTAAGTACCAGAGGTCAGGGTTCAAATGCTTTGGCAAAGACAGCTGGATGGGTAATTACAGACCCCCTGTGTTGTCAAGTCTCAACTCGTTCCCTAATTTAGCCTGTGATGAGAGTCCACATGGATGAGTTAAAAGTATGTTCTGTTCAGCCTGGGAAAATCCCCTGCACATCATGTTTGTTCTGTGGTAAAGAACACCGACTCCTTTCTGGTTTCTTTGATTCAGACACGTTGTACACTTGTCAGCTCTCTGGTGGTGATAGCACAGGTGGAAGGCTATGTGTGTGAGTGTGTGCGCATGAGCATGCGCGCGTGCGTGACAAGCCTCCAAGCCTCTCATCTACCAGCTCCGCCCCCTGCCGTGCAGCCATGGCTCACAGTAAAGACGTCGCTAGGCAACAAAGATCAGGAAAAACAACATGAAACAATTTAAGAACTATGTCAGAGAGAAAAGAGAGAGGGAGTGAGAGATTATCTCATTTCCTTCACTGCTTGTCATGCAATTGTAATGTATTTCCCCCTTTTGGCCTGTAGATGACAGCAGTGAGGAGTTCAACTGAGTTTATAATGGGTCAACAAAGTGCACTTCAGATGTGCAGTGCATACCGTACTAACCCTTATCTACCCTACCGCTGCCATATACAGGAGATGTTTAATGAACATTATGTCTAGGCTTTAGAAGTTCCCTCTACTGTGCACAATGTCATTATACTGACGAGAAAGGAAAGATGTACCACAATCTGTACTTACCTCTCTCTCTCTCCGTAGGTCTGCAGTATACTAACTATACAATGATCTTTTCCTTCCTATACATTTCATCTACCACTCATAAGTCAATGACTTTTAGAGAAATTGTATATTTCAAATATTTAGAATGATAACATTTCTATTTATTATATGTTGAAAGTTTTATTTCAATGCGGCACCTCCACCATTGTTGCACTACTGGGCGAGGTTGTTGCCACCCTAACTCAGCTATTCACTGGCAGCTGCAGTTCAGCACCAAGATGTGGCAGATAAAGCTGTTCCAGAAATGCTCTCCAGGTAGCCTCAGATAGGAGAGTTATTCTCTCCCTGACACGCCATGCCCACCCAGACACACGTCTTGTCTGTGTGTGTGTGTGTGTGTGTGTGTGTGTGTGTGTGTGTGTGTGTGTGTGTGTGTGTGTGTGTGTGTGCGCGTCCGTGCGTGTGTGCGCGTTTGACCAAAGGCACGTAACACATGCCTAGGCAGAGGGCTCTGACATCAGGCCAGGCAGTGAGGTCACTGATGCAGGTTTGGACATACCCAGATAGATAGAAGTCTATGAAAGTGTTATATTTAATTATATTCCCACAGTGGCCTTGTAGTCAGGAATAGACACGGCACCTGGCATTCCAACAGCATAGCTAACATCCTCTCTGTTCATTCCTCAAAAGAGAAACTCAAATATGCTGGTTATCTTGTTGTCATCTGTCATTTCTGCATTGACATCATCCAAGGGACTTTTATATCTTGGCAGGTGGGGCTGGCTACCCGAAAGGTCTGGATTTCTGACATTGTTTGATGTGCTCCATGGGTAAAGTAACTGTATTCAGCCAGGGAGAAGGGCTAACTGAATGCATGCCAGCGGCTTTTATGTCAGCAAGTTGTCAGTGGTCATAACACTAAGCAGCCCAGTTCAACTCAGAGTCCAGAGTTTCCCTGTTCAGTTCATGCCGCCCTAGTTAACATAAATCCGGAACACTCAAATTAGTATGATAAGATACATTTGGTATGGTTACTTAAGGTAAAAACGAAAGGAGGTAAAAACAAAAGGAGGGTGGTTGGTCAGGGTAGATAGGTAGGCTTATTACGTGAACATCTAGGAACCCAAAGGTTGCGTGTTTGAATCTCATCACTGACAATTTTAGCATTTTAGCTAATTAGCAACTTTTCAACTACTTACTACTTTTTAGCAACTTTTCAACTACTTAGCACATTAGCTAACCCTTCCCCTAACCCTAACAATGCCAGCTAGCTGACATTAACATTAGCCACCTAGCCACCTAGCTAACATTAGCCACAACAAAGTAATTCATAACATATCCTACAAATGGATGATGGACATTCACAAATTAATACATACCATGCAAAATGTAACATATCATACTAAATGGAGTGTCTCGGATTTACGTACAGAATAATATGAAATGCTCCGAGACCAGGTTGGTTCATGTGGTCAGTACAAAACCCTGGCCCTGAGTATTGTGTTGTTGCCAATGTGAATGAAAGCCGTAGCGGCAGAGAGCAAATATAACTACCGGCCATCTTTCATCTGTCCACAGATCTAACCCTTGCTAATGAGTGGTTAGAGATGAGGAAGAGAAATGTCCAAAGTCAAAGTCTGTTATAATGACCTTAGTCTTGGTCTGTCTGCCCCGTGTATCAACACTTCCCCTGTGTGTCTCAGGTAGGGGAGAGAGATGCTCTGAGATGATACTAAACACTAAACCTGCTCTTCCTCTCTGTGTTGTTTACATAACCAGCCCCAACCTGTGTGTAGAGGTATAGAGGAAGAAGAGAGCTCCTCAGCGCGGCTCAGCCACTGAGGTGCTACATGACTCTGTCAATATTTAGGTGTTTCCAGGGCTGCACAGCCATTGGAGGCATTACAGATGTTGGATCTTAATTTGAGCTAGTTTGCTACAGCAGGAAATGTGAATTATTATGTGGATTATAATTAATGGACATTTTTTTAGAGGTTGGTACATTTTTCGTAGAAATTACAAACTTCAGATGCCTTTTTGAATCTCAAATTCACTGCAAGTTTGATATTTCCACCATTACAGGAAAGTTCTCCTGCAACAAGGTGATCAAATTAAGATCCTACATCTGAAAGTAAATCACAGGTGTCCATAACTGCTTGGGTATGCAGCTGCGTGCAGCAAATGAGAGAGAGAGTACACACAAGCACACACAGACAGACATGCTCTCTCTCACGCACACACAGTACACACAAGAGTTCCCGCACGAAACATAGGCATGCCACTGAACACCTGACAGGTGCAGGCGTGGTCTGTAGCGAGACACGCTATCTTGACACGCTAACTCATTCTTAAATCTGAGATACATGCCTCCGGCTGAAAACAGCACAGCTCGCTCTCTGAAGCTGAATCCCTCCTCCTCTTGCCACACCCCTTCCAATAGTACTACTGTAGCTCTATTGAAGGGACTGTAAGCCTGAGACCTACCTGTACAGGTTTAGTGAATGAGTCAAGGGTCTGTTATACCTGTACACACTACATGTAAGTCTATGTCACCTTGGTCATCTGTCATCATTCGCTGTCTGTGAATGGCTACGCAACAGTTGACTTGACAATGACACAGGAAGTAAAATTTTAAGTTTGAATAAGGACAATGTTTCATGATAATTAGGTTGTGTTGGATGGAGACAGATGTTGAAGTTGGTTAATGGATCGGCCTTGTCTGCCTATATGTCTGTCTTTTTATAACACAGTAGGCTACTTATTACTTCATGAAATAAACTGCTGTATGACCCCAAACTGAGGACATTGTGGGCCTATGACTATACCCATGCAGCAGGCCTTACAAATTGACAGCAGAGGTAATCAGAATTCATCTGAAAAAATTATAGGGATAAGAATAATTATTATAGGGTGACAAAAACATGATTGTAGGCCTACATGCATTATATACAATGTATGCTAAATTATGCATTTGCAATTCAATCTTTAATTCTGCACGCCAGTTACTCTTGTCAAAAGCACAATAGCAGCAACAGAATATATCTAATCTATCAAGGGTGTAGGCTATGTGAAAAAGGGATCAGGGCCAAGAACCTTTGAATATTTTCTCAGGAAGGTTGCGCTTTATTGCCATCGTTATGTTAGGTCGGATAGAAAAATCAGAGAGGGCGGATAAATGTTAAGGTGTTGTGTAAACTCCCCTAGCCCCGGGCCCTTCTTCTCTACACCTCGGCTTCCTCTGTCATTTACAAGCTGTTCGCATGCACATTTGCAGCCAAGAACCAGGAACCGGCCGGACAGGTCTGGGGCATCTCAGTTTTTAGGAAAAGTGTGTTGCCTCTGGTTCCGAAATTGCTTGGCTTGCGTGAGGACAACTGCTTTATCATTTCATTCCCTACGACCTCTCAACCTGGCCTTTGGCGGCGGCATTTTTACGACTTTCTTTTTTCTTCCCACCTTCTCATGGGCCCGCAAACAACCTACTGATCGTGACAGGTAATAATAGGCTGTCCTTCACTGCGCTGTTGTTGCTCTTTGTGCAGTCACCATGTTGAACATATGCTGCTGTGGTCCATATGCCTCTGGACTAGATTCTGAAGCACAGGCATAGGCCTACTTGTGATATATTTTTGAATAAATGAATTTTTCATGAATAGCCTAGCCCAGGTTATGTAACACTAAACACTGTCATGAAGTAGACAGGTTATGTCTAATTGTGAAAAACAAACACACCGTATTAGTGAAAGAATTAGCCTTGACATATCAAACAAGTAGTCTCCACGAACAAAAGGTCAACATCACACAAGTTGTCCATTTCATATTATATTACACAGCTGTTGCTGATCTGCAGTAGCCTAGGCCTCTACACTTCGTCCTTTACATAAATGCACTAATTTGACTTTTGCCAAGTTTAGAAATTGATTGTGTTCTCACACTAAGCTTTAAAATCATGCATCTGCACAATGGCTCTGTCTAATGAGTCAAGTGTTTTCCTGTGTCGGCTAAATAAGAGGACAACTTCCATGGGTTAAATAGTGGTACTGTAGTCTAATATAAATAAGCACTTTGATGAGTATCCCCTTACTGTCCTGACATTCAATATAGCAAACACAAGTTGTAACATGTAGGGGAGAGAGGGATAAGTTGAGCCAAAGAGGGAAGTCGACCCACCCTGGTTTCTAGGAGACGTTTGACCAAATATTTAGGAAGAGGTCATCATTTCATGGAGTCTGTGAAGGAAGAAACCACATGCAAAAAGTGGTAAGAAAGTTAGGTCCAAAAAACAGATTGTCACCCAGTCAAATTAATTTATTGTGTTAGAGGTTTCACAATGCTTGTATTTCAACCAAAGTAGATCATTTAAAATTGTTCTATGCATCCGTAAGGCTCTCTATCAGCTTCTATATGAGGACCTAAAACTAGCATGAAAGTGCATCCTTGTAGAGGAATGGGCAAATAAAGTAAAAAACTTTGACTTGGGGTAAGTTGAGCTGATGGTCATGGGGTAAGTTGAGCTGATGGTCTTGGGGTAAGTTGAGCTGATGGTCTTGGGGTAAGTTGAGCTGATGGTCATGGGGTAAGTTGAGCTGATGGTCATGGGGTAAGTTGAGCTGATGGTCATAGGGTAAGTTGAGCTGATGGTCTTGGGGTAAGTTGAGCTGATGGTCTTGGGGTAAGTTGAGCTGATGGTCATGGGGTAAGTTGAGCTGATGGTCATGGGGTAAGTTGAGCTGATGGTCTTGGGGTAAGTTGAGCTGATGGTCATGGGGTAAGTTGAGCTGATGGTCATGGGGTAAGTTGAGCTGATGGTCTTGGGGTAAGTTGAGCTGATGGTCATGGGGTAAGTTGAGCTGATGGTCATGGGGTAAGTTGAGCTGATGGTCTTGGGGTAAGTTGAGCTGATGGTCTTGGGGTAAGTTGAGCTGATGGTCTTGGGGTAAGTTGAGCTGATGGTCATGGGGTAAGTTGAGCTGATGGTCTTGGGGTAAGTTGAGCTGATGGTCATGGGGTAAGTTGAGCTGATGGTCATGGGGTAAGTTGAGCTGATGGTCATGGGGTACGTTGAGCTGATGGTCATGGGGTAAGTTGAGCTGATGGTCATGGGGTAC
Source organism: Salvelinus namaycush (assembly GCF_016432855.1). NCBI lineage: Eukaryota > Metazoa > Chordata > Actinopteri > Salmoniformes > Salmonidae > Salvelinus > Salvelinus namaycush. Next base: position 11,477,886 of record NC_052336.1, on the reverse strand, counting down.
GTTGAGCTGATGGTCATGGGGTAAGTTGAGCTGATGGCCATGGGGTAAGTTGAGCTGATGGTCATGGGGTAAGTTGAGCTGATGGTCATGGGGTAAGTTGAGCTGATGGTCATGGGGTAAGTTGAGCTGATGGTCATGGGGTAAGTTGAGCTGATGGTCATGGGGTAAGTTGAGCTGATGGTCATGGGGTAAGTTGAGCTGATGGTCTTGGGGTAAGTTGAGCTGATGGTCATGGGGTAAGTTGAGCTGATGGTCTTGGGGTAAGTTGAGCTGATGGTCATGGGGTAAGTTGAGCTGATGGTCATGGGGTAAGTTGAGCTGATGGTCTTGGGGTAAGTTGAGCTGATGGTCTTGGGGTAAGTTGAGCTGATGGTCTTGGGGTAAGTTGAGCTGATGGTCATGGGGTAAGTTGAGCTGATGGTCTTGGGGTAAGTTGAGCTGATGGTCATGGGGTAAGTTGAGCTGATGGTCATGGGGTAAGTTGAGCTGATGGTCATGGGGTACGTTGAGCTGATGGTCATGGGATAAGTTGAGCTGATGGTCATGGGGTAAGTTGAGCTGATGGTCTTGGGGTAAGTTGAGCTGATGGTCATGGGGTAAGTTGAGCTGATGGTCATGGGGTAAGTTGAGCTGATGGTCATGGGGTAAGTTGAGCTGATGGTCATGGGGTAAGTTGAGCTGATGGTCTTGGGGTAAGTTGAGCTGATGGTCATGGGGTAAGTTGAGCTGATGGTCATGGGGTACGTTGAGCTGATGGTCATGGGATAAGTTGAGCTGATGGTCATGGGGTAAGTTGAGCTGATGGTCTTGGGGTAAGTTGAGCTGATGGTCATGGGGTAAGTTGAGCTGATGGTCATGGGGTAAGTTGAGCTGATGGTCATGGGGTAAGTTGAGCTGATGGTCATGGGGTAAGTTGAGCTGATGGTCTTGGGGTAAGTTGAGCTGATGGTCTTGGGGTAAGTTGAGCTGATGGTCTTGGGGTAAGTTGAGCTGATGGTCATGGGGTAAGTTGAGCTGATGGTCATGGGGTAAGTTGAGCTGATGGTCTTGGGGTAAGTTGAGCTGATGGTCATGGGGTAAGTTGAGCTGATGGCCATGGGGTAAGTTGAGCTGATGGTCATGGGGTAAGTTGAGCTAATGGTTGAGCCAATGGCAGGTTGAGTAAATGTAAGTGTTTTCTTCCCAGTCATAATGCAAGGCATTATCACTGGGATATGCAACAACAACAGGGCCTGGCCTATGTTAAAAGTGTTTAACCATGATTTTAAAAAGGTAGCAGTAATATTTAATTTAGTACAGAAATGTGTCTTAACTTACCCTGTTCTTACCCAATTCTGATATTTTTTCACTTTTGACCAATCAGATAAGCTCTGAAAAAGATTTAATGTGATTGGTCAAAAGACCAATTAGTGGAAAAAATATCAGAATTGGGCTGTCTGTGTATAAGCAGCCAAATAATACTATATTTCCATTGACAGCGTGATGCTGAATGTAAAAAATGACTCAACTTACCCCACTCTCCCATATTGTCAAAAGAGATCACACAATTTCAGCACCTGTCATATAAAATGGAAGTTATTTTGGGGCCAAGCCACAGTCAGGTGAATGACATGCAGTGGTGACATGCCTGAGAACCACTATCTATGCCACTAAATGAGGTTAGCCAAGTTCATGGTGTTTCCAGGCTCTTGATGCAGTCATACCGTCACAGGGCCCCTCATTATACTGAATACGTTTTATAATGCAACTGGTGCCATTCCCAGTTGCCCCTGTTCTCTGTGTGTGTTTGTGCGCGTGCGCGTGGGTCTGTGTGTTTGTGTGTGTTCATGCTCCAACAGAATGGGTCATAATGAGTCGTGCAGGCCAGGGGTGTTTAAGTGGAGCTGGATGTGTGTATTATCCCCTTGGCTCCCACTGCCGGGCCCCGCTCAGTGTAATTGAATTATGGCCGAGGGCTGAGTGGCAGGCATTTTGAGTGTCTCTCCGTTCAGTCGCCCTGTTCAAACAGTACAGCAGCCCAGGCTGACATTTTGGTCTGGGAAAAACAGGGCCTCCAACAAGGTGACATTTTGATCTGGGGAAAACAGGGCCTCCAACAAGGTGACATTTTGATCTGGGGAAAACAACAAGGTGACATTTTGATCTGGGAAAACAGGGCCTCCAACAAGGTGTAAGGTACTGGGTGTCGGAGTGTGAAGTCAGGCGCAGGAAAACAGAGAGTTCGATAGAATGTTCTTTTAATGCAACACGATGAACCTCGGCCACCCCACTCAACACTGGGTGCTCAAAATAAACTGCCCCAGACACGGGGAACGAAAACAGTCCAGCACTAAATATACGAACATACACAAACACGTCTGTCTGTAACAAACCACCAGGCTTACAATAAACAATCCCGCACAAAGAAACGGGCGGGCTGGCTGACTAATAAAGCCCAACTAATTACAGACACAAAACAGGTGTAACCAATAAACACATAAGGAGGGGGAGAAAAGAATCAGTGGCAGCTAATAGGCCGGTGACAACGACCGCCGAGCGCCACCCGAACGGGAAGGGGAGCCTGCCACGGTCGGAGTCGTGACACAAGGTGACATTTTGATCTGGGGAAAACAGGGCCTCCAACAAGGTGACATTTTGATCTGGGAAAACAGGGCCTCCAACAAGGTGACATTTTGATCTGAGAAAACAGGGCCTCCAACAAGGTGACATTTTGATCTGGGAAAACAGGGCCCCCAACAAGGTGACATTTTGATCTGGGAAAACAGGGCCTCCAACAAGGTGACATTTTGATCTGGGGAAAACAGGGCCTCCAACAAGGTGACATTTTGATCTGGGGAAAACAGGGCCTCCAACAACAGTGTGTGTATTCGGTCCTCTATTGAAGCTCGTTGGTAAATCTGTTTTCCTCTCTGTGTGTTTGGAGTGTGACGTCTATCAGCAGGTGCATGGAGACTGGAGGTGAGGTGGGGATCAGGCTCAGGGAGAACAGCAAAGCTCACATAAAAATTATTGAGAGACAGTTGAAAGGCATTTTGATTTATTATCCATCATGGAAATGTTGGCAGGAGAACAGCCTCTGGTGGCGTTTCATCTAGTCTCTCTTTGATATAACTAAACCCCCTGGGGACATTGGGACATTTCCTCACCATTTTGATCTGCGAACTTCACTTCCCTACTGACAAAAAAAGTCAATAAACACACACTCATCAAACTGAAGAGCTGTCAAATGTTTAATGGTTTTGCAACAGAGAAACGTTTTGTTTCAAGATGTTGGTGGGATCTGTGGCATTTGGCTTTTTCATAGAGGGGTTGACATAACGATTGACAGAGGTCAGTGGAGGCTGCTGAGGGGAGAACGGCTCATAATAATAGCTGGAACGGAGTGAATGGAATGGCAGCAAACACATGGAAACCACGTTTGATGTTGTTGATACCTTTCCACCCATTCCGCTCCAGCCATTACCACGTGCCCATCCTCCCCAATTAAGGTGCTACCAACCTCCTGTGAAAGAGGGGGGAAGGAGGGAAGGAGGAGTAGGGAGTCTAAGAAGATACAGTACACTCATAAAGAAGAAGCTATACCACTCCATACTGAATAATAATAGTAGTAGTGACAACACAAACCTGCTGTGCTCATAAAAGACCCAGTGACAAAGACACTAGAGGATGTAATTAAAGTCTGTGAGTGCTGCTGCGACGTTCACAAGTATTTTCACTGAGTCTTCCTCTCTCAGTACACATAGCTAGGTTACATAACTTTGTGCAGTGGATCACACGCACACCTGGGACTCAGGTGAATGGGGGTTTCACAAGCACCTGCAAACACAGCCAGAAAATCTGTTAAGATGCCATGAAACAATCAAATCAAACATCAAGGTCCACTATGCACATCCACTATGCCAATTATAAATGGGCGAGCATGGGCAATAAATATCAACTTTCTAAAATAGTATATTATTCAGAGCTGCTCGTTAAGCAGAGATGCTGAAATGTTAGAGACTATGGCAATAGACTGATGGCAATAGACCGATGGCAATAGACCGATGGCAACAGACCGATGGCAACAGACCGATAGCAATAGACCGATGGCAATAGACCGATGGCAATAGACCGATGACAATAAACCGATGGCAACAGACCGATGGCAATAGACCGATGGCAATAGACCGATGGCAACAGACCGATGGCAACAGACCGATAGCAATAGACCGATGGCAATAGACCGATGGCAATAGACCGATGGCAACAGACCGATGGCAATAGACCGATGGCAACAGACCGATGGCAACAGACCGATGGCAACAGACCGATGGCAATAGACCGATGGCAATAGACCGATGGCAATAGACCGATGGCAACAGACCGATGGCAATAGACCGATGGCAACAGACCGATGGCAATAGACCGATGGCAATAGACCGATGGCAACAGACCAACCAAAGAACAAGCCTCCCAATGGGAACAGACGTCAGTTCAACATTTAGTTTTGATTTACATTTGGGTGAGTTGTCAACTTCACTTTGAGTTATCAAATTCACCAGGTCATTGGATTTAAGTTAAAAGTTGTGTGGAAAAAAGATAAAATTCCCTTACGTTGCTGACGTTTTTCAAATTCAATCAGTTTTCCACGATAATTCAACATCATGAGATAGATTTTTTTGGTTTGAAATGACGTGGAAACAACATTGATTCAACCAGTGGGCTGTGGTCTTAGAAAAATGTCAGAAGCTTCTATGTGAGTGACTGTAATCCTTTCATGTTGACTTTCATCTGAGATACATTTCCAGAATTCACCGAGCACTTCCACTTCATCCTGATGTGGAGGCTATCTCAGGTTGCATTGAGATCAATGAAGCGTCACACAATATAGGAGATCTTTATCTGATATTTCTTGGATACACACACACTTAAACACATTCTCTCCCCCTGAACATGCACCCTTCTTCTCTCTCTCTCTCTTTCTGTCTCTCTCTCCCTCACATGCACTCTCCTGCCCTCTGAGGTACGTGTAATGATGGATAGGTGATACAGTGGCGTAAGAAGCAGCTCCAAGATGCTCGCTCAAGACAGCACGTTCCTGGGTTGCAGGTAAGCTTTAAGCAGGCAATGGCGTTTTCGTACTTGTGTGTGTGTGTGTGCGTGCGTGCGAGCGAGAGAGAGAGAGTTCCTCTTCCATCTCTCTTCTCACCTATCTGCTGGACATGAACATGAACTTGTAGCTTCACACAATTCCCTGTTCCTGAGATGAACCCAACCACTGTAGTACTTCTCAACCTGACTTGCAGCTGGGCTGAGGTGGTTAGAGGGAGGAAAGAGAGAGCGAAAAAGAGATGCCATTGTCATTCACAAAAGTTAGCCTCTTCAGTGAATGGGAGTCTCCCTGAGGTTGTTTAGTCAGTACTGACTTTGAAGCACTTGTAAATTGGAACACAGACCACACACATTCTAAGTCTGAGTAACTACATTGACAAAAGAGCATAAAGTACACAGACAAAATGGTGCATATCAGGAGCATTTCTGTACTACGTGTCAGGTATGATTTACAAGCCTGAAGGCATGAAACATCATTGAGTTTCTGCAGATAACAGTGAGACAGTAAGAAACACTGACATAAGTCAAGTAACCATACGTTGTGTTGCAGTACATCCTGTAAAACCATTTTAGGGTGATTCCATGCCAGCGGGAGCAGAAAATATTTTTGGTTCTTCTCAGATTGTTCTGGCAATTCTCACATAAAAACTTATTTGGGAGGAAGGATGTTTGAAATGCTTTTTACATTTGTATCACAAACCATTTTTAGAAAATCATGATGAAAGTGGCCATTTCAGGCCCTTTTTAGACCTATACATGCCTCCTGTAAGACCCTATGATCTGTGAACTGTACATGATACAGACAACATATTGGTCTTGAGCTTAGAGGGCCTAAAATTGCCAATTTCATTATGATTTTCAAAAAATGTGTTTGTGATACAAATGTAGAAAACATGTTTAACATCCGTCCTCCCAATAAATTTACTATGCCAAAACAAGCTGAGATACCAAAGATATTTTGGGAATCGCCCATTACTCTTACACCTGATGTTGTAATATTCAAAGTAGAGACAAATAACAAGAAGGCGGTATAAGCTGAAATACTGATCGCCTCTTGTACCCCTCCTCCTAACCTGGAAATCCACAAGTCCTGTATCACATCAGAATCGCTTGATTATTATTATCATCATAATCACTGTAATTCAACTCACTTCCATCTCTTTTATGGGCTACCTTATACCACAGCTTAGCATTAGTCACAGCTAAGCATTATTTTGTGGACTGTTCAATGGCAGTGTTAGTCATGGTCCTGGCTATTACTCATGCTAGAGGAATCATCATGTAATGTAGCATACCTGTCCATTTACTCACTGCGCTCTCTCTCTTTCTCTCTCTCTCTCTCTCTCTCTCTCTCTCTTTCTCTCTCTCTTTCTCCCTCCATGTATACACCAAACAAGCTGGTCCACATGAAGTTAGCAAGGGGAGAGGTGGGGATGGTCAGTTCCCCACCCATGCATGTGTTTCATCTTCTTATCTTTTTTCCTCCTGTCGCCTCTCCTTTCACCACTCTCCTCTCCTCTTCCTTGACCACTCAACTCTCCCTTGACCACTCTCCTCTCCCTCCACCACTCCCCTCTCCCTTGACCACTCTCCTCTCCCTCCACCACTCTCCTCTCCCTCCACTACTCTCCTCCCCCTCCACCACTCTCCTCTCCCTTGACCACTCTCCTCTCCCTCCACCACTCTCCTCTCCCTTGACCACTCTCCTTTCCCTCCACCACTCTCCTCTCCCTCCACTACTCTCCTCCCCCTCCACCACTCTCCTCTCCCTTGACCACTCTCCTCTCCCTCCACCACTTTCCTCTCCCTTGACCACTCTCCTTTCCCTCCACCACTCTCCTCTCCCTCCACTACTCTCCTCCCCCTCCACCACTCTCCTCCCCCTCCACCACTCTCCTCCCCCTCCACCACTCTCCTCTCCCTTGACCACTCTCCTCTCCTTCCACCACTCTCCTCTCCCTCCACTACTCTCCTCCCCCTCCACCACTCTCCTCTCCCTTGACCACTCTCCTCTCCCTCCACCACTCTCCTCTCCCGCCATCACTCTCCTCTCCCTCCACTACTCTCCTCTCCCCCACCACTCTTCTCTCCCTCCACCCCTCTCCTCTCCTCCATCACTCTACTCTTTCCTTCCACCACTCCTCTTCCCCTACTATTCTCCTCTCCCCCACCACTCTCCTCTCCTCCTACTACTCTCCTCTCCTCCATCACTCTCCTCTCTCCTTCCACCACTCTCCTCTCCCCCTACTACTCTCCTCTCCCTCCACCACTCTTCTCACCCTCCACCCCTCTCCTCTCCTTCCACCACTCTCCTCTCCCCCTACTACTCTCCTCTCCCCCCACCACTCTTCTCACCCTCCACCACTCTCCTCTCCTCCATCACTCTCTCCTCTCCTTCCACCACTCTCCTCTCCCTCCACCACTCTCCTCTCCCTCCACCACTCTCCTCTCCCACCACCACTCTCCTCTCCCACCACCACTCTCCTCTCCCTTGACCACTCTCCTCTCCCTCCACCACTCTCCTCTCCCTTGACCACTCTCCACTCCCTCCACCACTCTCCTCTCCCTCCACCACACTCCTCTCCCTCCACCGCTCTCCTCTCCTCTCCCTCCACTACTCTCCTTTCCCCCCACCACTCTTCTCTCCCTCCACCACTCTTCACACCCTCCACCACTCTCCTCTCCCTCCACCGCTCTCCTCTCCCTCCACTACTTTCCTCTCACCCCACCACTTTCCTCTCCCTCCACCACTCTCCTCTCCCTCCGCCACTCTCCTCTCCCTTGACCACTCTCCTCCCCTTCCATCCCTCTCCTCTCCCCCACCACTCTCCTCTCCCTCCACCACCCTCCTCTCCTCTCCTCATCACTCTCCTCTCTCCTTCCACCACTCATCTCCTCCTACTATTCTCCTCTCCTCTCCCCCACCCCTCTCCTCTCCTCCATCACTCTCCTCTCCTCCATCACTCTCCTCTCTCCTTCCACAACTCTCCTCTCCCCCTACTACTCTCCTCTCCCTCCACCACTCTTCTCACCCTCCACCCCTCTCCTCTCCTTCCACCACTCTCCTCTCCTCTTTTTCCACCACTCTCCTCTCCCCCTACTACTCTCCTCTCCCCACACCAATCTTCTCACCCTCCACCACTCTCATCTCCCTCCACCACTCTCCTCTCCTCCATCACTCTCCTCTCCTCTTTTTCCACCACTCTCTTCTCCCCCTACTACTCTCCTCTCCCTCCACCCCTCTCCTCACCCTCCACCCCTCTCCTCTCCTTCCACCACTCTCCTCTACTACTCTCCTCTCCTTCCATTACTCTTCTCTCTTCTTTCTCCTTCCACCACTCTCCTCTCTCCCTACTACTCTCCTCTCCCCCACCACTCCTCTCACCCTCCACCACTCTCCTCTCCCTTCCCCACTCTCCTCTCCTCTCCCTCCACCACTCTCCTCTCCTCTCCCTCCATCACTTTCCTCTCTCCTTCTACCACTCTCCTCTCTCCTTCCACCACTCTCCTCTCTCCTTCCACCACTCTCCTCTCCCCCCACCACTCTACCTCTTCCCAGTTCAACACAATCACACACTTGATTTGTGCAAATATATACAAAACGTTGTCGTGCCTTTGGCATCATTAAAGGTGAAGACTGTTATTTTCTCAAATCAATTCTCTGTCATTATTATTATGTGATTAAACTAATCATGTAAATGTAATTAACTCGGAAGTCGGGGCAACACGGACATTCTTCAGATTACAAAGTTAGAATCTTCAGAATATAACTCTTCAGATATTTTAATATCTGATCAATTAGTCTTCTATTAAGGAATTATTCTTTACCTCACGTCAGTCTCATCTGAACGTCATAAATTATTGGTTATCTGCACGAACCCAGCTGTCACGTTCTGACCTTAGTTTCTTTTTTATGTCTTTGTGTTAGGTTGGTCAGGGCGTGAGTTGGGGTGGGTAGTCTATGTTCTTTTTTCTATGTTGTTATATTTTCTGTGTAGTGTCTGTTCACCTTGCAGAACTGTTTCGTTTTCTCCTCGTTGTTATTTTGTGTAGTGTTCTGTTTTCAATTAAATTATGACGAACACTTACCACGCTGCATTTTGGTCCTCTTCTCCTTCACCAGACGAGAACCGTTACACCAGCCTTTACTATAAATCATCCATACACCAATTGGCCTAATCATTTATTTACTAACTAACTAAATAATCACAGAAATGCATAAACAAACAAACAGTAGATATTGGTTACCAACAATGATAGGGAATATTCCCTAGTGGGCTAAACCAATATGGCGGCTTGGTGGGTAAAGGGAAGGGGGTGTGGACTGAGAAAGAGCGGGAAAGACAAAATGGATTCATTACACAGTCTATAATTAGATACATTGAAATGCTAATCCTTCGCACATGAATGGCCGCTCATTCGAGAATAATTGAAGTACATATTTATGGTGTATGTCATTGTTGTCTTCTCTGTTGGAATCCGGTCCGTCTGCTGGAGAGTTCATCCGAGTCGCTCTCTCTTTCTGTTTCCTTGAAGATCAAAGTCTTTCATGGTTAGAAAGGATACTTCAGAGTACCATTCAGAAAAGTTTGCATAGTATAGATGTTTAGGCGGTTGTCGGTATTCGCATCACAGGTTTACATAATTTCCAGCTGCAGACTAGTAATTAGTATCCAAGATTTGCTCTTAATCTGTAGGGATCAATAGTCTCAGAGTTAAACCATTTCCACCCGTGTAGCCAATGCTCCACGTGGTATGGTTAGGAATTCAACAACCATTGCAACCTTAGCTTACACTGAGGTTTTTGTGGTCTTAACTATTCGCAATCACAGCTCACGTTGTGGGTTTGCTTAGTCTGAAGAGGATTTTCTTAGGAGGGGCTTTTATTCGTAACAGTAGAAGAGGACTGTTCAATGATGCCTGATCATGTCTGTGCTCACTGGGATGGGCCAATGACTTAGTTAAACTTTAAAGGGAATACAATTCTCTCATATTAAAGGTTTAACGTCACATTACATCATTTTTCAAATTGTTTAATCTTTACTCATTCATTTTATACAAGAATTAGATGCAAACATCATAATTGAGAAATGTACACATTCATAGATATAGTTTTGTGTGTTTCCTGTCCTTCGTGAGGTCACCAAATGAAACACATTCAACATAACTGTCCCTTAAGTGTCCACGGACCCTTCCCACATTCTCACAAGTGGACATATAGTTTAATTTTCCCATTCTGGGGATTTAGGAGTTTGGCCACGTGAAATCCTTTGTTCACTCTGTGGTCTCTCTCTCTGCATGAAAAGGGGGAGAGAGTCTCCGCCAGGAATTTATGACCTGATATAATAGAACCTGGTTGTAGGAGAGAGTGAGAGAGGGGGAAGCCACGATCTACACCCATAAAAATGGGCCACATCATGACAAAGTATTTCAGCAGATTTTGTGTGTTTTTGTGTGGCTTAATTCGTGTGAAAAGACAAAAAAATGTGTAAGTCTTAATTCGTAGGAAAATACACACATTTTTGTGTGACTTCATTCATAGGGAAATCATTTGGGGGGGGGCAAATTTCGGAACAATCTTTTGAAAGCTGTTAGAGCAATGCATGATGGGCAATGGTGTCCCACATTTATTTATATATATATTAAAAAAAACATGTTAACAACCCAATATTGTTAATCAACCAGGTTGTCAACGTAATAATCAAAATATAATAGTAGCTACAAGTTGTTTTTTTGTTTTATTAATGCCAATGCTATTTTATATTCTTGTTTTCGCTTAATACTTTGGGATGCTGGTGAACTAGTAGTCAGAGAGGCCCTTTTTTCGTGTTGGCAACAGTAGGCCTACACGATTTTCTTCATAATGCATTTCAAATTTCGTGGAGCCTACATTACCCAATTTTCTTTCATAATGCATTTCATACAAGGCTATTTCTAATTTTATGAGGGTTGCCAGTTTGTTTTTTTGTGGTACAATGAAGGTATTTTATTAGGGAACGGGGATACATTTTTATGATGGGAAATTATAATACACACCATAATATACACACACAAACACCTACACACATATACACACACTCACTTTGTTTGTACTGATGTTGTAGCAAACTCTTGACTTTTGTATTAATTATTTTTAATAACATATTTGTACATAGTTGTCATGTTTTTTTATTTTTTATTTAACTAGGCAAGTCAGTTAAGAAAAATTCTTAATTACAATGACGGCCTACCCCGGCCAAATCTGGACGATGCTGGGCCAATTGTGCGGCACCCTATGGGACTCCCAATCACAGCCGGATGGGATTCAGCCTGTATTCATTATCTTTAACTGGTTAAATGTTTGCAGTTTGCATGTTTCAGTAATGATTAACATGATTAAATAGTCATAAATCTCTGCTTGATTTAGCTTTGGTATATTTTGAATTTTATTTTATACATATTCTGTATTTCCACTGAAGAAAGCAATAATTAATCAACACACTACTATAAATAAATGGACAGGGCTGTCCAATGTCAGCAGCAATTTCCAGTGAGAAATGGTCAGTCTGAGGCCATTCGGGTATGGGTTTCACAGCCCTATACAGTGGCTTGCGAAAGTATTCACCCTCCGTGGCATTTTTCCTATTTTGTTGCATAACAACCTGGAATTAAAATTTATTTTTTGGGGGGGTTGTATCATTTGATTTACACAACATACCTACCACTTTGAAGATATGTTTTATTGTGAAACAAACAAGAAATACGACAAAAACAGAAAACTTGAGCGTGCATAACTATTCACCCCCCCCCAAAGTCAATACTTTGTAGAGCCACCTTTTGCAGCAATTACAGCTGCAAGTCTCTCGGGGTATGTCTCTAAAAGCTTGGCACATCTAGCCACTGGGATTTTTGCCCATTCTTCAAGGCAAAACTGCTCCAGCTCCTTCAAGTTGGATGGGTTCCGCTGGTGTACAGCAATCTTTAAATCATACTACAGATTCTCAATTGGATTGAGGTCTGGGCTTAGACTAGGCCATTCCAAGACATTTAAATGTTTCCCCTTAAATCATTAGAGTGTTGCTTTAGCAGTATGCTTAGGGTCATTGTCCTGCTGGAAGGTGAACCTCTATCCCAATCTCCAATCTTTGGAAGACTGAAACAGGTTTCCCCTCAAGAATGTCCCTGTATTTAGTGCCATCCATCATTCCCTCAATTCTGACTAGTTTCCCATTCCCTGCCGATGAAAAATGGCATGATGGTGTTCTCGGGGTGATGAGAGGTGTTGGGTTTGGGCCAGAACTATAATTTTCCTTGATGGCCAAAAGGCTCAATTTTAGTCTCATCTGACCAGAGTACCTTCTTCCATATGTTTGGGCAGTCTCCCACATGCCTTTGGCGAACACCAAACGTGTTTGCTTATTTAAGGCACTGTAATAATGATACTAGTTATATCACTTTAAAAAGGGTATATTTACAACCTCTGGTGTATAACATGTTGGGCAAAGTGGAATAAGAGAGTCTGACATATAACGCCTAACTCAGTTAAGTAAAAATACTTTAAAGTACTACTTAAGTAGTTTTTTGGGGTATCTGTACTTTACTATTTATATTTTTGACTTTCACTTTCACATTACTACATTCCTAAAGAAAATTATGTACTTTTTACTCCAAACATTTTCTCTGACACCCAAAAGTACTCCTTACATTGTGAATGCTTAGCAAGACAGGAAAATTGTCCAATTCACGCACTAATCAAGATAACATCCCTGGTCATCCCTATAGCCTCTTATTTGGTGGACTCACGAAACACAAATGCTTAGTTTGTAAATTATGTCTGAGTGTTGGAGTATGCCCCTGGCTATCCGTAAATGTAAAATAAACAATTGTGCCGTCTGGTTAGCTTAATTGTAATGAACACGATGGGAGACAGAGAGCTGGTTTCAAGCGCAGGGCGCAGTAGGTGTTTATTTGTAAAGGACCACAGGAGGAGGCAGGTAGCTGGGTCCAGGGGCAGGCAGAAAGCCATACACAGGGGGTCCAAAAAGGCAACAGTACAGGCAGGGAAAGGGCTAGTAACGTCGTCCGGGAGATCAGGCAATAGATAACAGGAAATCCGATAGGCTAAGGTACAGGCAGGGAATAGGCAAAAGGCATCGTTAGTGAGGCAGGCAAAAACTATCATACACGGGAGGATTAAATTATGGGAAAAACAGATATCCGAATATAAGTGTGTCACAAAACAAACAATACCTCACAATGACGGGGTGCAAAGAACTGAACTAAATAGTGTGTGATAATGACATACAGGTGTGTGAACAGGTGATCAGAATTCAGGTGATTGGGATCTGGAGAGTGAGCTGCGTTCAGGGGATCTACGTGTTTGAGAGTGTGAGCTGGAAAGTGGGCTGGAAAGTGCGCTGCGTTCAGGGGATCTACGTGTTTGAGAGTGTGAGTTGGAAGCAGACGTTACATTAATATAAGAAATTTTAAATAATTTATACTTTTACTCAAGTATATTTTAGCAATTGCATTTACTTTTTATACTTAGGTATATTTAAAACCAAATACTTTTAGACTTTTACTCAAGTAGTATTTTACTGGGTGACTTTCACTTTTACTTGAGTCATTTTCTATGAAGGTATCTTTACTTTTACTCAAGTATGAAAAATGGGTACTTTTTCCACCACTGCCCTAACTTGACTTCAGTCTTCGCCAATGAGAACCAAGAGGGGCCTAGCTTTGTCCTTCATGACTGGAAAAGGTCTCGATTCTAGGCCTAGAAAATCTTATATCCATCTCATTAGATCAGAACAGGATGGATCAACAGTGATTCATATTATTGGTTTGCATCCTAAAAAAAGGATAACACACTTACATTATTTGTCTACCCATATGATGTGGATCATTGTCAGGTTATTAGACGTATATGCTTCAGTAACAACAGAACACCATGGTTGTAATAACAATTTAAACAGGTCCTTTGTAAATGTGTAGAATGTGTTTGTTTTGGGTCCACACTGGTAAATTAGACAGTCACAGAGGATTTTCTTCTGAATAACTGGTCAGGGCATAGCACTTTCCATTCAGCTTCAGGCAACTTTGATGTAAGGCTTGATCACACCTGTAGTGACTACTTCTATCCGTCACGCCCATTGCTGCTTATTCATTGTTCACTAGATATATCAATGTAATTACACCCAACACAATGTTGAAAAACAGAATGCTTCCCACCGCTAGATCACATAACTAGATGTTAGCTGGATGTGATTCCAACGCTGCCACCAACACAGCGGAAGAGAGTGAAATCTGCAACAGGCTCTAACCAGCGCTCATACGTGGCAAAGTGAGCTCTAACAGCTGTTGCCATGAAAGTAGGCCTCTGGGCAGAGACAGTAGGGCCTACAATGCTGGCATATGTTGTGTTACAATAGCCTAAGTATATAACATGATTGACACGACCGTAATAATCATCATGAAACGGCATTGGAAGTGCCATAAGTGTAAGGCAACATAATTCATTATTTTACATTAACCTGTTTAACTGCATTGATATGGCTTAATTGATCATAGTCCAGACTCGTTATAGTTGCAAATAGCATACAGTTGCACCAGGGAATTTTTGCAGGTCTTCTGTTTCCCCACATATATTAATTAATTAATTTCCCATCATGAAAATGTATCCCCATTCCCCAAAGAAATACCTTCATCAATACCACAAAAAAAACAGCCAAATTAGCTTTTTACTCCAATCTTGCAACCCTCATAAAATCTGACAAAAGCGAAAACAAGCAGAGAACACTGAGAACAGAGAGGGGTATGTCTGTGCATGCCACTCTGATATTTCCTGCCCATATCTCCTGTACCATCTTGTCCTGCATGCAGGATTTAACACTACTACGTACCTACGTACCATGCATGCCCCTCCTGTGGCTGGAGAGAGAGAGAGAGGGGGGGGGGGGGGGGGGGGGGGGGGGTAAAGGGAGAGAGGGGGGGAAGAGAGAGAGAGAAGAAAGCAAAAACAAATGTCACAGTATCCCCAGGCAAGCTGAGGCTGAACAGTAGCACATGGGCATTTATTTTTTTGCAAGTGTTATAATTACAGCTGCTTTTATTTGGTAGGTGGTGGTTGGGAGCTGGCTGAGAATCAAATGGGAATAAACTGTTCACACCTGACAGGCAAAGTAATAGGGCTGTTGGCAGATTGATTTGTAGCCCAGTTTGATGGGACACTGGAAGGCAACATCTGAGAACTGAGAGTCCAGGGGCTTTCTACTCCATCACAATAGATACCTAATCACATATCTATACTACAGTGTAGTTAAAGGGGGTTTACTCTGCCCTGTAACCATTATAAAGGGGTACGCTCTGCCCTGCACCTATCATGTTCCTCCATACGGCCCATCCCTCAGTCAGTCGTTAACTAACTAAACATAACAACAATACTTACTTTTACTTTATATAATCAAACTACTGATTTGCTGCCATTCTTCAGCGGGTTGATACAGGGCCAGGACAGAGAACACTGGTTTGACTGAGTGTATTCATCTCCTCTCAGGAGCAGGAGGCCTGCAGGGGGTAAAGTGAGGGGATGGTGCCAAGCAGTTAGTTAGACAGACAAACATAACGTTGCCTCCCTGTATATGTTACTGTATAAGCTACTGGAGGAGGAGGAGGTGGAGGTTGTTTTTCTGTTTGGGATGCTTGCCTTGTAGCCCCTGAGTCAGAGAGCTGAGGTGGGGTGGGTGGATGGGGAACACCAGGGCCCTGCGGGGACAGGTGTTTATTCAGGACAGGTAACACCCATGGGCATACACAAGCACACCAAAGCAGGGAGAGTCTATATGTTTACCACTTTCTGACTGTCACTCCCTTCCTCTCACACGCATACACATACCTACATCAGCTACCATACATAAACATAAACACACACACAGGAACACACACACACAAACACTCAGTAAAGGCTGGGTATTGCTCCATCGCCATGTGTACCATTGGCCTTGTGGCATGGTGCCCTCAGAGGTCGTGACCTGCGGTGCTGTGTCTCCTTGGTGGTTCCTTATCACAGTCAGCATCTTTAATCTCCTGCTGTGTGGGGCGGTAGAGGCTCACAGGCCACCGGATTATAGCTTCTCCTTCACACAGCACAGGCAGGACAGCGACTGCACTGCAGTCAATATCACTCTCTCTCACACACACACTCTCTCTGTCTTTATCTCTCTCTCTGTCTCTCTCCCAATCTTTTTTTCTCCCACACAATTATGCAAAAAAATAAATCTGAGCATACACAGAAAGATATAAAGAAAGTGCCGACCCAACATGCACGTGATCAGTTGAGATCAGGAATATTGTCACAGAAACCCTTCCCAAGTAAACCACATGATTGTCCAGACCTGTGTAGCTGTGTAATCACACACAGCATTAGCACCTATCAGGTCATCAAGCTTCTATTTTCCCTCTGCGTGTAATGAATCCAATGTTTCTAAGTCTTGGCATGCACAAATGATTAACTGGTGGTGAACACAACTGATTAAAAGATAAAGCCTTGGCACACAATGACTTTCACCACTACATATGGTGTGTAGTACCTGAGAGACCAGGCCTCCTCACGCAAAGAAGATATTTACCTTTTCAGTTAATTTCCCTCTTACATCCTCACACACAGATCTCCCACATTGCACCTCCTACAAAGGCTAAATGTGGAAAAGAAAATGTGATGTCATGATGTGTGTGTGTCACAATTACATGGGTTACAATGGTAAATGTAAATGTAATTTAAGTTCAATGAATGCTAAAGCTGAACCTATAAACATATTGCGTGCAGTTATACCTTGTTTGTTCACAACAAGTTAAACAGAGTAAGCCGGGCGAAGGACCACAAACCACAGCGGTTATGAGAAAACTTTGGATCAGAAACATATGAAACCGAGAGGTGTGAGTGAGGGGCAAAATGAGTGTTGAATTTCACAAGCGGTAACTGGAAAGCAGTGAAAAACTATCACAAAATGCTTGTGTGAGGTGAGAAAATAATCAGCAAAACAATAAACTCATATTGCTGATGATAACAGTCAGGACTATTGTCAGGACTCCTCCTTTATCTAACGTTACTGCAATCTATAGCTGCTCACCCTGGGGCCACATCCTCAGAGCTGGTGTTGGGGGACCCATAGAGGAAAGCTGCAGCCCCAGCCACAGTATAACGGATGTCAGGGGTTCTGACACAATACACAATACTATTAAACCACATGCAATGACTCAGAAGACTGGCCTTGATGATGGACTTAGTCACTTTGATACCGCTGACTCTTGCTATAGGAAATGTTCCATAGCACACATTATTACTGATTGATCCCTTTGACAAGTAGAGCTAGACCTAGTCTCTTGTGACTTATTTGGTTGTGGGTGCAGAGATGAATCTACAACAACATTGCGAGTCAACCCCCCAAACAGTCATAGTAGTGATAACACACATGTGTGAGTGTGTAGGCTGCTCACTGCTCGCACACATCCACCCACTCAGTAGCCAGTGGTGTCAGACATCCTGTCTCAGTAGGGTGAAAGGTATTGTTATGCTTGAACCGGGTTCAGTCCATTACTCAACATGGCCCTGGGGATAAGTCTTCTGTGCTGTCCAAGAAAAACACTGCATGGTGCAGATAGATGCCTGGCCACAACACAACACTCTCTCTTCCACACACTGTCCCACAGACTAACAGAATGCACACAAGATGAAACAACTCAGACAAGAGATTGTTTTGACCATCCTGTCTCTGTAGTATCACTCTTTTGGCAAAGCAAGAATGTTGAAATTATTCTAGGTAATTTAGTACATTTTTTGTGAGAGTAAATCTGCACATGGCACAGACCTTGACAAATATTAACACTTAAAGTGTAGGCCTAATACTACAAATATTAGGCATATTGAGCATTTGTGCTTCTAATATTAGTTAATATATTTGTTTAGAAATATCCCTTTTTATTTGCTATTTATACAAAAAACACAATTAAACACAATTGAAGAATGTAGGGAGATCTTTCTGTAGGCCTACTTCAATATCTTACGATTTTTTTGTAAATATTTAATGTCAGTTTCTTTTATGGCCAAACACTGATGGGAATATGCATTATAATGCACTGGTTTCTATAGAGGAAATCCATATTTGAGTCTGGCCAATCTCTGCAAACTGTTCTATTTACACAACAGTAGCGTGCTTGCCAAAAAACGGTCGGTGACTGTTTTGATAAAAGGGGTGACCCGCGAGGTTGGCTGATGCCTCCCCTGCTCTCTCTGTACACAACCTCGCGACCTTTGGCACAGCCAGAGCAAACACAGTCTGCACGCAATGCCGGGTCTGTGGCACAATGATTAACCCGTAAATGCGCTGTCAATCCGCTCCGTAGCCTGCAAAGCCCGCTGAGAGAATTGGAGGGGGGCAGACGAGGTTCATTTGTTTCATGGCTCGTGTTGCGTGTCAAGCATATCCATATCTTCTTTCACTATGTGGTTGTATGTCTGTCTTTGTACACGCGTTTCATATTTTCCTTTATGATATGTCCTCTTTATTTTTTTCGCTCCCACAGTTTGAGTCAGCGTAAAAAAGCGCATGGCACCTTCGTGCGTGACAGAAAGATGGATGACCGAGATATTTCCGCACGCAACTATTGTTTTTCCCGGTGAGTATTTTGAACTTTGGCTTGCATAAGGACAGAGAGAGACCAGGACTGTTAGCTCAGTTACTAATGTGGTATTCACTCCAATCCGTGAGGGGAAGGCGATACAATATGGGGACCTGCCCCCTCCTCTCCCTGTTCCTAAACCCTGCATGCCTGTTTGTGCACTTCGAGCCGGCCGCGGGAGCGAGCGAGGCAGAATGTTGCTCAATTACAGTTTGTGTATAAAGTAAGTGATTGCGTGTTGACTTACTCAAGCCAGAGGGGGTTTGTATGAGGTCACAGTCACACATTCATGAGTAGTGTCATGGCCTACATTCGTAGAAAAAAAGGTTCCAAATGGGTTCTTTGTAGATGGATAGCGTTCTACCAAGAACCTTTTACATCTGAAGAATGAACCCTTTTTGAAAGACAAGGGTTCTTTGTTAGGCAAAGAGTTAAACCTAGAACCCTTTTCATCCTAAGAGCCGATTTTGGAAGAAAGGGTTCTTTGATGATTCTTTGGAAGGCAAGAAGTGTTCTACATAGAACCCTTCTGAATCTGTAGAAGCTATTTTATTGTATTTTTTCATTATTTTAAATTGTGCCTGAGCAATAATGTTTGGAGTAACGTAAACCAGTTTTTAATCTTCAACATCAGGAGTTTGAGTAATCAGCTAAGTTTTAAAAGATAGCTGTGAGAATAGTTGTAACTGTATATGGGAATATTTATGCATGTACTGTATCTGGTATTCCCTTAATCATTTTACATATACAGTACTGACATAGTTGATATCTTTGCCATGATTTCTGTTTTTCAAATTAGTATTTTCTGTGAATTTATTGAGCAGAAAGTAGGAGAATAGAAGGGAGTATGAGTGAACCAGCAATGTATAGTATGGTACACAGCAAATTGGCCAGTTTTACCTAGTGTTGATTTTTCAGTGTAAAATGTCTAGTGTTGATTCAGGAGTTACATTCAACACTCAGTAGTGTAAAAGAACCCTGTGTTGGTATTAATAAACAGAGTTGAGTGTGATTGTCATTTTTATCTGTGTGGAGTAAAACACTCAAAAACACACCCATCATTATCATATTTCCCAGCATGCTCTATTGCAAGTTGATTTTCAGAATTGTTTGTTTCAATGTCTGTATTTTGGCATGCACATTGATTGGTTGATTAAACTTATGCTACACAAAGATAAATAACATACATTTTATAAACTAATCCAATCTGTTAGTATTTGTACTTACTGCACCTGTTACTGAGATGGTTGTCCTAGTTTATCCAGAGTGACTTACAGTAGTGAGTGCATATATTTTTTTGTACCTGTTTTTTTATTTTTGGTGTTGGTCCCCATGGGAATCGAACCCACAACCCTTGTGTTGCAAGTACCGTGCTCTACCAACTCAGCCACACGGCTGATTTCCCACTGATGGATGCATCGCTCCCTGCACTTAAAAATAACTACACATTCTTTCTTCTTAGAGTTTGGGCTATCTTCAAGTCAAAAGAAAAGACGGAGGCAAACCCTCTCAGGTGATCATCCCTAAAACCTAAAACATCTGCATAGTAGGAGGTGTCATTAGCTTTTTCAGGGTAACAAGTACTGCCCTAGGGGTTTACGTTACTCCATAGAATTGGTAATAATAAAAGTGGTAATAACACAGTAATAACATGATAATAAAACACAGTAATAACATAGTATAAAAAGTAATAACATGTTAATAAATAAGTGTTGTGTGCTTTGGCATTATGTGTATGAACAATGGTGATATTGTCTCTCTCTCCCCTCCTGTCTCTGTTCATGCATGTTTTATTTTGCTGAGAGTTCAAAGAAGACACTTCCAAACCTCTGGTAGCACAGACTGTTCTGTCTGGTGTTTACAGACTAGAATAAAAGACTGAGAGATGAGTGCACCAATCTGACCTGTCACCTGAGTGGTTAATTGCTCTAACTACCAGTCTGTGTACAGGGGTTAGTTGACCTCCTCCATAACATTCACACACAACCACACGCCCTCACACACATGCAAACCCACTCACGAAAAATTCCCTCACACTCACACACACATACCTGGTTTGAAGGTGTGTGACAGGTGTTTGGTTGTTGCGTGCCAAAGGACTGAAGACTTCAGCTGCCTTTACAGTCATTACTCAGAAAGGGAGATTCTTCAAGGGAATTTCAATTTGCTGTGGGCTAAACAGTGTTTTGGTTATGATGTGGGCTCTGTAAATGGACATCATGGATGTATGTGTGTGACCCTAACGTGACTAAATAACAGACTACTTGAACATTTCCTATTGATATTTGTCACGTTATTGTCCTCAATGGCTGCCCTATAGACTTGGAATCACTGGCCACTTTAATAATAGAACACTAGTCACTTTAATAATGTTTAAATAATGTTTACATACTGCTTTACTCATCTCATATGTACAGGATATACTGTATTATATTCTACTGTATTTTAGTCAATGCCACTCCGACATTGCTTGATCTAATATTTATATATTTCTTAATTCCATTATTTTACTTTTAGATTTGTGTGTATTGTTGTTAACTGTTAGATACTACTGCACTGTTGAAGCTAGGAACACAAGCATTTCGCTACAACCGCAATAACATAAATATGTGTATGTGACCAATAAAATTTGATTTGATTTGAATTTACTCCCATGTAATTGCAAAGGGGATTGTTAGATAACCGAACCTGCGTGGCAATAAGAGGTCATACCAATTGTTGGAGGTCATTGATCAAGTCACTAATGCTGAGCAGGGAGTGGCGTGTTAGCCATAGCCATATGAACAGAAGCCTATTTCAAACGGGTGTGATCCTGGTGATGTTTACGTTGAATGCTGGACTTGTATGGAATGTCCGTCCCATGGCCTCTCGCGCTATCGTCTCCCTCTCCTCTCACAAAGCTGTGCGTAATGCTTAGTGTGATTATATACTTCATGTGTATGCTTAATAAATCAGACTTTGACTGTGTCATGCTGTACCAGTGAACAGTCTCATTTGGAGAACGTGACTTTGTTTTTAAACAGCTCTTTGAAATGGCATAAAATGTTTTCCAAGTTCGTACGTGAAGGTTATGCAGGTCAATTGGTATTTGGTGGATTTAAGCAGTTGACTTCAGCCAGCCAGTTGCATGCCTGCGTGAAGCCTGAGTGGTAGATCGCATGACTCCAAAGGCCAAGATCCTCGCATTTACAGAAGCTATAGCGCGCGAATATGTGCACCTCCGTGACCCTTGTGTCTTTCCAGGTGCTGCTGCCTTCGCTTGACTGACCAAGCAGATTTAGGATTGTCCCGAAGACCAAGCCCACCCCTCCATGCCGGAGCTCCGCTTTCTCACGCGAACTGCAGGAGCAGGGACGAGTGGGCGAAAGCCCAGCGACTGGCATTATCCATCATATTGAGCATGGCAATAATACGGCCTATCTCGGAGGAGAAAGAAATAAGCGATTTAGAGCGTCTCTCAATAATGTTCATATGCCTCAAACAGTGGAAAATTAGCCTATTGTTTTCCAGAATTTAAATTACACGTTGGCGTCTTTTAACTTGGCTTTGGAGTTACACTTCACTTTCCTCAAAAGCCTGCACATTTTGGGTTGCCTACTAGTTGTAATCCAGGATTCCAGGAATGATCATCCAAATGTTTAACTAATTAGGCAACTAATGGTGAGGCTCTCTAATAGCCATACACTGAAATCTGCACTTAAATGTCTTGAGACATCTTCAAGTTGAATTATGCTAATTATTTAAATTGAACAATAAAGTTAACCCATTGTGAATGATACAGTCCTACAGTTAACCCCGAACCGAATGTATAACACATTAGGTCTTGGAAGTTGAAATACAAGACAAAAAAAATAGAGGCATATTGTCAAGTAGACAAAAGCCAATTAATATAAATCCATGTACATGATGAAAATTATGATATAGAGAACAACTTAAATAAAACAACAAAGAGATAAGCGAATGCTTAAAATATAGCCTAATTAACCATAACTGTCTTCAATAAAAACTTAATTAAACATCCATGCCTTTTCTATGGACTATGCCTACAAACCAATAGTAAACCATTTCAGCGTGTTTATTTGTATATGGACAGGCCATTGTGGCCCGAATGATAGAGATATGCGTGCATAAAAACGCATGTCTGCGCGTAAATCCTGCATTGATAGGAGATTTGGTTAAATGTCTAATTATGCATGTGGATATTAAGTTAGGAATTTGTCGAGTGAGATTTCTCAGCAACAAGTTATGTTTATCAATCAAAGCATATAGGCTAACAGCCAGGCTAATATGATGCTGGTTAACAGGAAAAGCTTATATGCATCCAAAATACGTTGTTGAAATAATATAATTTCATTCTGAGTCGATAGGCTCATTACCGCTGTTTCAGTCCATGGTCCAACTATGTTGGAAATCCCTCGTATTGCTGTGCAGAGTCGATATATATTCACTGTCAGTGGGCTATCTGGAATAGGATGTACATTTCCTAAAAGAAGAGAGACTGTAAGGGTAATGAACTCATTCACCCTTTCACCCCTGCAGTGCTGACAGAATACTCCCCCACCCCCACACCCCAGCATCCTTAACCAAGGGCTGGGGGAGGCGAGGGCTTGGCCAAAACGCTCTCACGCAACTTGGCCAATCTTTAACTTGACTGCTAACAGGTACACGCACGCGATGGCATTTGCCAGTTTTTATCACGACTTGTTTCAAAACAGACCCCGCTCAGAATGGTGTGTTGTAGATGGTGAGGTCTAGAAGACTCTATTCTAGGTTTTAATACATATAACTTACATTTGAGTAAGTTCCAATTGGGATATTGATTAACACAACAGGGATCCGAAGTCAAACACTTTGGATAGCTTACACAAGCAGACAAGACAATATAGTCTCTTATCTCAATCGAATGTTTTATCCTCCATGACACACTTGATAAGTAGGCTACATTTGTTTCCTATAAGTTAATAAGACGCACACGTCTTCCCATTGTCCTTATATGCAATACTGTTGACAGGTTGGTTGAGTGAGATGTATCAAACTGTCAAAGACGAGTCTCTTGATTAAAAGTACTTCGGGGCTGTAAGTTCTCCCGCTTGGGATAGGCTACACCTTTGCACGCTATCGAAATCTGTTGCAATGAGTAGGCCTAAAGGAAAGATTGCCAAAGGGTTTATGACTTAATAACCAATGCTTAACAGTTTCCTGTTAATTAATTTATGGAACAAGTATTTAAAGAAGAAATGTTGATGTTTGCTAATAATAAAATATAAAAATGAATACCACTGGAAACAGATTAGACACTGATGGTACATTTACTTTTGAAATTATTGTGGGCCCAAAGTGATTAAGCTTGTGTCCTTAAATTAGTTGTGGAAGAGTTCATGTTCAATAGATCATTGAGAATAAATATTTGGATCAGCCCTAAAGTACTGTCATCCTTATACAATGTGCTTTATATAACTGTTTTCATGAATATGTTCCATATACTTTTAAGATAAATAGTTCATAACATGATAAGGAGTGGACGAATTGCCTTTTTTTCAATATGGCTTATTAGCCTACTGCCTACCATAGCCTGCAATATTAGGCCCAATACCATAACATTCATGGTAATAAATTAATAATAAAATACATATAAATATTTAGGCCTAAACAAATAAATTAAACAAAATATACCAATATAATTACCACATCTATAACATTATAAGTAAGATGTGTAGTATGATGAATAGGTATGATAGTGATTATAGGTCTACATCTACATGGTTGTGCTTATGATTATGATGATATAATATGATTAAAAGTTAGGCTGATTGTATTATTGTATTGTTATTACACAATAACACATTTAACATGCTCTACGTCAATTGCAAATATCATTGGTGATCATTCCACAAATCAATGTATTCCTCTTACCTGACTGGCTTCTTCTATATAGTCTGTTTTATAACTCCCTCCAACAGGCTAATGAACATCTGAAAAGCGACTCATCCAATCATTCTGATATGAACCTAAAATCATATCTAAAAATGTTTAAAAATTAAAAATGTAAAAAAAAGTCATCTGAACGTCGAATAGCCTACTGAGAACGACTTGTTCGAAAATTAAACAAGCAGTCTATTAAATTTCTCTTCGGTTAGACATTCTAAAATATTTTTATAACAAACTATATGAAATTGTATGTATATATTTTTTCAATAGGGCCCATCACTGATATATCAGTGAAAGCATGCACTCTTAGAAAAAAATATCTTACTCCTTAGACGTTTCTTTTTATAATAAAGGCAAGCTTACATTGTATATACACTACTCATTGATGTTTCCGCTTGATATTTTATTACACCTCTCCTTTCTGAGACAGCCTGTCACGTTCCTGACCTGTTTTCTGTTAGTTTTTGTATGTGTTAGTTGGTCAGGACGTGAGTTTGGGTGGGCAGTCTATGTTTTCTGTTTCTATGTTGGTTAATGGGTACCTGATATGGCTCTCAATTAGAGGCAGGTGTTTTTCATTTCCTCTGATTGAGAGTCATATTAAGGTAGGTGTTTTCACACTGTTTGTTTGTGGGTGGTTGTTTCCTGTGTCAGTGTGTGTTGCACCATACGGGACTGTCTAGGTTTGTTTGTACGTTCGTTCTTTGATGTAGTCAGTTTTCCTGTTCATGCGTTCTTCGTGTTTAATGTAAGTTCGTCGTACAGGTCTGTCTACTCCGTTTGTTGTTTTGTTAGTTTATAGTGAAGTTCGTGTTTTCGTCTTTTCTTTAAATAAATTATGTCAACTCAAGACGCTGCATTTTGGTTTAATCCCTGCTCCTCCTCTTCGGATGAAGAGGAAGAGGAAAGCCGTGACACAGCCGTTGCTGCTGGCAAGCCAAGAGAGAGCGAGAGGTTACGTCACTCAGACATCAGCCAATGGAGCTGAGAAGCGCTCTATAAAAGAAGTTCCCATTCTTACTTTTAAGTACAGAGAAACGGAGTTCTCTTATAGCAAGAGAAAAAGCTTTGTATAAATATAACATCACCTGCAAACTTCTTCGATCTCCCTGCAAGACGGCTCATTTGGCTCATAACGGAAGGTAATAAAAATGACTAATTCTGCATGTAATATATTTACATTTAATTAACAAGGAACAAGGAAACATGTTGGAATAGCAGGTGTCTTTTTGTTGTGAATGAAGTGTCGAAATAACATTTATTAACTAGTTTGCACATAATATTAGTACTTTTTTTTTTTTTTTGTACGTACGTGTAGGCAATATAACAGTTAAGTCTTCAATTTTTTTTTAACACTATACAGCCTTTTATGTAGCCTATGTTTAATGGTACGAGACTGGTAGAGTAGGGTGGTTTGCAAAAGCGTGAAAGGTGTGAGTGCACCATGCGTAAAATTCATGTAATTTTCGAACAATGTTTTCGAGCAATGTTTATTACTCAGCTGGAGTATCTTTCTCGCTCAATATTAATCACTAAAACATCTACCTCTCCTTACAGATTGTGCAGAAGCCACAAAAAAAACATACAAATGGTTCTCATGATACTACCCATTATCGGCTCAGTCTCTGTGTCTGAGGGGCTGGTGGCCATGGTAACACTATGCCTGGTGTACATGATCATGAAGTACATGCACACAGAGATCCCAGAGGGACTGAAACGGCTCCCAGGACCAAAGCCCCTGCCCATCATCGGGAATGTGCTGGAGGTGCACAACAACCCTCACCTCAGCCTGACTGCCATGAGCGAGCGCTACGGCTCAGTCTTCCAGATCCAGATAGGGATGCGGCCTGTGGTTGTTCTGAGTGGCAGCGAGACAGTCCGCCAGGCTCTTATCAAGCAAGGGGAAGACTTCGCCGGGAGGCCCGATCTATACAGCTTCAAGTTCATCAACGACGGCAAGAGCTTGGCCTTTAGTACCGACAAGGCTGGGGTGTGGCGCGCCCGCCGCAAGCTAGCTATGAGCGCCCTTCGCTCTTTCGCCACCCTGGAGGGATCGACCCCAGAGTACTCCTGTGCCCTGGAGGAGCACGTCTGCAAGGAGGGAGAGTACCTGGTAAAACAGCTGACTTCCGTCATGGATGTCAGTGGCAGCTTTGACCCCTTCCGCCATATTGTTGTATCGGTGGCCAACGTCATCTGTGGAATGTGCTTCGGCCGGCGCTACAGCCATGATGACCAGGAGCTGTTGGGCTTGGTGAACCTGAGTGATGAATTTGGGCAGGTGGTGGGCAGCGGCAACCCTGCAGACTTCATTCCCATCCTTCGTTACCTACCAAACCGCACCATGAAGAGGTTTATGGATATCAATGACCGTTTCAATACCTTTGTGCAGAAGATTGTCAGTGAGCACTATGAAAGCTATGACAAGGTAAATAATACATTGCATCATGTTTCAAAAAATATTTGATCTATTGCTGTTTGTTGTCTGTGATACTGATTGTCCATTGTTCTGTTTTCAGGACAACATCCGTGACATCACTGACTCCCTCATTGACCACTGTGAGGACAGGAAACTAGATGAGAACGCCAACATCCAGGTGTCTGATGAGAAGATTGTGGGCATTGTCAATGATCTGTTTGGGGCAGGTGAGTTGAGTTAAAATAACGCAACAGTTATGCTGAGTCACTCCATATCATTGAAACATTTTTACATTTGTAGGATGTTTTAATTATGCAATGCGGCTTCTGTCTCCCTCAAGGTTTTGACACCATCAGCACAGCTTTGTCATGGGCTGTTGTGTACCTTGTGGCTTACCCAGAGATCCAGGAAAGACTGCATCAGGAACTGAGTAAGTTGAAACTTGTTAGTTTTAACAGATAGTTCTGTTGCCTAATTTAAATGAGTCATTCACAGATCCTATAAATCAGTTCTATATGTAATTCTATGGAGTCATGATTCAAAATATTGTGGCTTACTAACCTGTCACTACGCGTCCCATTTTTTTTTTTTGATAACCAATGTTCTCTATTGTCCTCCCAACAGAGGAAAAGGTGGGAATGATTCGCACTCCCCGTCTCTCAGACAAAACCAACTTACCTCTGCTGGAAGCTTTCATCCTGGAGATCTTCCGGCACTCTTCCTTCCTGCCGTTCACCATCCCACACTGGTGAGTTGCACTTGCACCTGTTAGAAACACACATTTGCAATGTTAGCCAAACAGACATTTACAATATCAGTTACACATTATAGACACATATGGCATGGTCTGACTCTGGTATTGTCAATATTTTTTCAGCACAGTCAAGGATACATCGCTCAATGGCTACTTCATTCCCAAGGACACCTGTGTCTTTATCAACCAGTGGCAGGTCAACCATGACCCGTGAGTAGTATTTTTAAACTAAAACTTCTCAACTCCATTACTATGCAACTACTGTGCAACAACAGTGTTACTGTAGTAATTAGTGTTACTACACAGGTATAACACGAACCTAATGTAAAATGTTACGTTTGTGCTCTTCAGGGAGCTGTGGAAGGAGCCTTCTTCATTCAACCCTGACCGTTTCCTGAGTGCTGATGGCACAGAACTCAACAAACTGGAGGGGGAGAAGGTGCTCGTATTTGGCATGGGCAAGCGCCGCTGCATCGGTGAGGCCATTGGACGCAATGAGGTCTACCTCTTTTTGGCCATCCTGCTGCAAAGGCTGTGCTTCAAGGAGAAACCTGGGCACCCGCTGGACATGACCCCAGAGTACGGCCTCACCATGAAGCACAAGCGCTGTCAGCTGAAGGCTAGCCTGCGGCCATGGGGGCAGGAGGAGTGAGGGCTATGGTCACATTTATGATTCTCAACATCACTATAACTGATTTATAGTTAGCGCTACATACTTGATGGCATGAGCTGAGTTCAGATATAAAAGCCAGAGGGTACATTTTCTCTCTAGGAAAGACTGGGCTTGACACCTCTCTTGATTCATAGGAAAATTAACAGTGAGGGAAAACTGAGTCAAATTGTAGACAATTTGAAATCGATAAAATTATAATCTGAAACACGGTTTGTAGAGGGATTCCAAACAAGTGTTGAATTGGATAAAGGACCTTCACAAACTCATAGAGTTGATTGGTTTCTATGACCAGCATACTACAGGCCCTTCTAGAGTTTGTCAGGTGTTTTTTCAGGAGATATCAGGAGAGATTATAGCTGTTTAGCTGCCTTTTTGTCTACATCATTGTGTTTTACTTCTCCTCTTGCCTTGATCACAGCTCATATACTGTATCAGATTGCTTTAAAGAGGATGAATCTATAAAACATACACATAACCCCACGGTGGGGTGTTAAAGAGCATTGTTTTTAGTTCCATGTTTGGGTAAAACATTTTGCTACATATTTTTTTGTGGCAAAAATGTTACTACCTACATGATAAAGTTCTTGTACTTTTGAGTTATTGTTCAGGTGGTCATAGATCACAGACAGAGTTGAATGGATGTATCCTCCCATTTCTAAGCTAGATATTTTTATTCCACTGAATAAATCAGTCAAACGTGGACACAACACACTGAAGCTATGTTTGTATGCCACCAACATGTGATTGATTGTTTGTGTACATATTTAAGCCTAGATGTATTTTGGAAAGTCCTTTTGTGAAATGTGCCTAAAATGTGTATATATTGTGGTGACTTATTATGGTGGCTTTGTATGACTTTATCAGAATACTAAAATACGTATGTATTACTGACTGTTATAAATGTCAACATTTTATAATGTAACGAAGGACTCTTGTAAACTAAAGCCCAAACTGTATACACTATGCATTGTGTTGTTGGTAGCTATCTAGGTAGCTACTGAAATAAAAGCTGAAAATGATAGAAAATCAATTAACTTGTGCTCTCTTTTCTTGAGTGTGTTGGCCTATCTCATTGGCAACCCATGCAACCATTCACAAGCTAATATACACTGGCCAACCATTAGGAGGACGTCGGTATTTGGCTGACCAAAGAGTAAATCTGTGACACTACTAGCTAGATAAGATAGGGTTGGATATCGTCACTGACCTGTGTACAAGACTTGGACTTCTACTATAAAAACAATCAGCACACAAACTGAGCACGTTTTATGAGTAAATAAGCTATAAACTTGCCATTGGTGCAATGATTTAAAACAACATTTGTTGGCATTATAAATAATGCCTTAATTGTTTATAATAAGTGCATTTACCTTAATACACTTTTGCAGCAACATGTGCCCTCATTGGTGCCCCCCGCATAAACAGTCAATGAACGCTGGTTGGGAAAGCTAAGGAAGTGACGCTGTGAACAGGAAACAACACGGAATCTTCGAGTTCAGAAAGTGTTGTTAGCAAACTAGAAAATTCATCACAAAAAACTCTATCATACACAAAAACAAGGTATATTCTTTTCAATTTTACCAGACAGCGTTTAATGAATAACAAAATGGTGGAGAGGATGGCTATATTAATAACAGACGTTAGCCGTGATCTCTGATTTAGCTACGCTAACGTTATTTAGTTAACGTTAGCGTTCACAGCAATTTGGCAGTAGCTAGCTATTTAGTTAGCTAGGTAGCGTTAGCTAGCCATCTTTTCGAATGGAACAGCTAGCCAATTACGTTATTTGGTTAGTTAGCTAGATACCGATTTAACACAGTGATAACGAACTAGGGTATTTGACAGCTACATTGCCAGTTTGTTTCCTAGCTAGCTAGCTAACGACGTAATTGCCAGAGTAGGTAAGTGATGAGTGAGTAGCCAGTTTACGTTAGATAGCTAACATTAGTAGTAATCTACAAAGTGCGGTGGTTACCCCCTGCTGTTAGCCCATTGTATAGCCAATGTAACTGTGATGGAACTCATATTTTAGACCTGTAACTAAGTCCTTAGACTGTGTTCCACCATTAATGTCCCATTGGTCAGAAAGTTATAATGTATTTGTGAAGTTGACTGTCTTCCATATATGCCTAGATCCAGAGAGAATGGCTGCAGACTGGCTGGGCAGTCTGGTGTCAATAAACTGTGGACCAACCCTGGGCATGTACCAGGGAGAAGTGTCATCTGTGGACCAGACTAGTCAGACCATCTCTCTCAGACAACCTTTCCACAATGGGGTCAGGTGCCCTGTCCCTGAGGTCACCTTCAGGTAAGGCTTTCACATGGTGAAGTACAGAAAGATTAGCCTGCATCACAGATTTCAGGAAATAATTTGCAGTGACAATGACATAGGAGAGGAGTTGGCATTTGGCAAGATGGCACAAACAGATCTGAGACTCGGGCTACAGACATACTAGTTACATTCTGTGCATTGATCTAGTTATTTCACAAAGACATAGGGGCGTACTTATTTGTTTTAAGCAATCTGCTGTTAACATGTCAATGTTTACATTCTGTGCAGTGCTATGGACATCAGAGAGCTCAAGTTCCTGGATATCCAAACACAAAGTGGTGTCAGCAGAGCCAGTGCTGGACAGGGGATCTTGTCTGATCCAGGCGTCATTTCTTCAGGGCAGAGTGGTCAGAATAGCAGAGGTGGTTACCCTGCCAACAACACCCATTCCACCACCGCTCCTATTACCATTTTACGCAAAGGTGAGATGAGAGGACTAGTTTGGGAGTTTTATTTTTCAAACTGGTTGCAAGGCCCTGACGCAACATCCCCTCAGGTAACAACAATTGGGCTGGGGGACTTTTTATACACTGATAGTGGAACACCACCTTCTATCAGCAGTTCTCCAGAAGCCACAAAAAGTGCTGTCTGACTGAGTGCATTTGAATAGGCCACGGGCTTCTTCAGTGTATTCTACAATGGCCACAGCCTTTCTTCTTATGTACAGTGCAATCGGAAAGTATTCAGACCCCTTGACTTTTTCCACATTTTGTTACGTTACAGCATTATAAAATGGATATTAAAAAAAATCTACACACAATGTCAAAGCAAAAACAGGTTTTTAGACATTTTTGCAAATGTATTAAATATCAGAAATAACTTATTTAAGTATTCAGACCCTTTGCTATGACTCAAAATTGAGATTCGGTGCATCCTGTTTCCATAGACCCCCCCCCCCCCAGTCTAAACTGAGCTTTCGGGGGAGAAGGGCCTTGGTCAGGGAGGTGACCAAGAACCCAATGGTCACTCTGATAGAGCTCCAGAGTTCTTCTGTGGAGAAGGACACTCCACCAATCAGGCCTTTACAGGTGTGCCAAGCTTGTAGCATCACACCTAAGAAGACTTGAGGCTGTAATCGCTGCCAAAGGTGCTTCAAAAAAGTACTGAGTAAAGGGTCTGAATACTTCTGTAAATGGTATATTTCTGTATGAAATAAACGTTCAGGTGATGGGAGAAGGGCACAACGGCCACTGGCCGCAAAAGGCATGGATTGCGAAAAAACAAAGGAGAGCTCATGCCTTTCAAGCAACTTTTTTTCAAATCATCATTAGAGTCGCATCGTGCAATGTATTAAAAATCAAAACATATAGCCCAACGTTTGTAGAACATTCTTATGGCTGCAGTCCCGTTAACGTGATCGATATGACAACAGCCAGTGAAAGTGCAGGGCGCCAAATTCAAACAACAGAAATCTCATAATTAAAATTCCTCAAACATACATGTATCTCATACCATTTTAAAGGTAATCTTGTTGTTAATCCCACCAAAGTGTCCGATTTCAAATAGGCTTTTCAGCGAAAGCACCACAAACGATTATGTTAGGTCACCACCAACTCACAGAAAAAGGAGTTACAAAAAGCACAAATAGAGATAAAATTAATCACTAACCTTTGATGATCTTCATCAGATGACACTCATAGGACTTCATGTTACACAATACATATGTCTTGTTCGATTAAGTTCATATTTATATCCAAAAACCTCTGTTTACATTGGCGCCATGTTCAGAAATGCCTCCAAAATATCCGGAGAAATTGCAGAGAACCACGTCAAATAACAGAAATACTCATCATATACTTTGATGAAAGATACATGTTTTACATAGAATTAAAGATACACTTGTTCTTAATGCAACCGCTGTGTCAGATTTCAAAGAGCTTTACGGCAAAACACAATATTCAATAATCTGAAAACAGCGTTCAGCCACAAAGGCAAGCCATACAGTTACCCGCCAAATTGTGCAGTCAACAAAACTCATAAAAAGCATTATAAATCTTCACTTACCTTTGCTGATCTTCGTCGGAATGCACTCCCAGGACTCCCACTTCCACAAGAAATGTTCGTTTTTTTCGGTAATGTCCATCATTTATGTTCAAATAGCTATTTTTGAACCGTGTTTGGTAAACAAATCCAACGTCAGGGAAACGCGTTCACTAAAACCTGACGAAATGTCCAAAAGTCCCGTAACAGTCCGTAGAAACATGTCAAACGATGTATTGAATCAATCTTTATAATGTTTTTAACATAAATCTTGAATAATGTTCCAACCGGAGAATTACATTGACTTCAGATGAGCGATGGAACAGAGCTCCCTCTCATGTGAACGCGCATGGTCAAAGAATGGTCAGGTCATGGCAGACCTGACTTATTCCCCTCTCATTCGGCCCCTCTTCACAGTAGAGGCATCAGACAAGGTTCTACAGACTGTTGACATCTAGTGGAAGCCGTAGGAAGTGCAAACCCATCCATATCTCGCTGTGATTTCAATGGGCTCTTGGTTGAAAATCGACCAGCCTCAGAATTTCCACTTCCTGTTTGGATTTTTTCTCAGGTTTTTGCCTGCCATATGAGTTCTGTTATACTCCCAGACATAATTCAAACAGTTTTAGAAACTTCAGAGTGTTTTCTATCCAATACTACTAATAATATGCATATATTAGCAACTATGACTGAGGTGCAGGCCGTTTACTCTGGGAACCTCTGTGCACCTTTCATCCAAGCTACTCAATACTGCCCCTGCAGCCATAAGAAGTTAATAACTCTAAATTAAGCATATAGGAGTAGCTATGTTAACCGCTCAACACAGAATAGCTGCACTTGCGCACTATCCTCAAATCATTTGGAGAAAATATTTATATTTTATTCAGCTATGTTCAATTGTATTCTTCATACTATAAAATAATGGCACAGAATTCTAAGCAAATCTTGTTGCTAAATGAACTAGTGTAGACTACAGCTATTTGGCATAGCCAGATCAGGGCCTAACATAAGGACAACTCAGAGTATGCTATTCTGTTCTTCTGAAATAAACGACGTTTTTTATTCATATCATGCTTCTTTAGACTTGTCTAAAATAAATAATATATTTATTGTGAAGGTGTAGGCTATATTACATGGATTTATTAGACTTTTTCTAATATAGATATTCCAAAGGTCTGCATCGGTGGCTTGTAGGCTATGTGTGGAAGCCAGGAGATGCTAAATGTGTTCGTTAG
The DNA here is from genome assembly GCF_016432855.1 of Salvelinus namaycush. NCBI lineage: Eukaryota > Metazoa > Chordata > Actinopteri > Salmoniformes > Salmonidae > Salvelinus > Salvelinus namaycush. The sequence goes on along the minus strand of NC_052336.1, from coordinate 11,443,818 downwards.
TTAACGGACAATTACCGTGAGACCGACCAGTTATTTGCTTGACAATCACCGGCTGATTAAATTTCATGACCGCCACAGTCCTAGTAATGTAACAAAATGTGGAAAAAGTCAAGGGGTCTGAATACTTTCTGAATGCACTATATATTGCACCAGACTCTTACACCATTTATTTAACCTTTTTATTTAACCATCACACTCAATGACTACATAACTTTTTATCTCTGCCTCTGTTGCTTATGTGTGCTAGATGTAGGCTAATACATTTGACCTGCACTATATTTAGCCACTTCATGTGTTTACTCATTGAATTTGGTGCCACTGTAACAGTTAATCTCATTTAGAAAGTACACTCAACACATTATCACATTGGGAACGAGGCTATTTCTCAATTATGACATGTTTACATAAGATAGTTTAAGCACAGTCATGAACATATTTCTCACAATCTGACTGTGATTATAGAGCAGAAAGTTCTCATTGTTGATCTTTTTCCTTATTCAGTGACAGGAGGAAATGTGAAACTACAAGAATCAGTGTCACATGTAAATCCACTCCCTAATCTCTAGGCTCTGCACAGTTTGTCAGCAGTCATTGAAGCCAAGCCAACACATTGCTTCACCTGGCATTTTTTTCTGTTTTTGATCATAGTAACATTTATGCACTTGTCTTTTCTGAGAGACACCTAGGCTCTGTGGGTAGGAAGGGAAAGGTTACACTGTTTTCCTGACCGGCACATTCATACATTAAGGGCTTCTGTTTCTTTTGTTTGGTCCCTGCTCTGTTATTTCTGTTCATCAGACACAGAAATCTCTGTTTTGGCACAAATGTTTTAGTAAATTATTAACCTCAGATGTACTATGAGAATACTTTTCTGTAATTTCTGCCTGGTAAAATAACCACAACCCATAATCAAATCAAATTTTATTTGTCACATGCGCCGAATACAACCTTACAGTGAAATGCTTACTTACGAGCCCTTAACCAACAATGCAGTTTAAAAAAATATGGATAAGAAATAAAGTAACAAGTAATTAAAGATCAGCAGTAAAATAACAATAGCGAGTCCATATATAGGGGGGTACCGGTACAGAGTCAATGCGCGGGGGCACCGGTTAGTTGAGGTAATATGTACATGTAGGTAGAGTTATTAAAGTGACTATGCATACATGATAACAACAGAGAGTAGCAGCGGTGTAAAAGGGGGGGCAATGCAAATAGTCTGGGTGCCATTTGGTTAGATGTTCAGGAGTCTTATGGCTTGGGGGTAGAAGCTGTTGAGAAGCCGTTGAGAAGCCTCTTAGACCTAGACTTGGCGCTCCGGTACCGCTTGCCGTGCGGTAGCAGAGAGAACAGTTTATGACTAGGGTGGCTGGAGTCTTGGACAATTTTTAGTGCCTTCCTTTGACACCGCCTTGTATAGCGGTCCTGGGTGGCAGGAAGCTTGGCCCCAGTGATGTACTGGGCCGTTCACACTACCCTCTGTAGTGCCTTGCGGTCGGATGCCAAGCAGTTGCCATACCAGGCAGTGATGCGACCAGTCAGGATGCTCTCGATGGTGCAGCTGTAGAATCTTTTGAGGATCTGAGGACCCATGCCAAATCTTTTCAGTCTCCTGAGGGGGAATAGGTTTTGTCGTGCCCTCTTCACGACTGTCTTGGTGTGCTTGGAGCATGTAAGTTTGTTGGTGATGTGGACGCCAAGGAACTTGAAGCTCTCAACCTGCTCCACTGCAGCCCCGTCGATGAGAATGGGGGCATGCTCGGTCCTGTTTTTCCTTTAGTCCGCAATCATCTCCTTTGTCTTGATCACGTTGAGGGAGAGGGTGTTGTCCTGGCACCACACGGCCAGGTCTCTGACCTCCTCCCCATAGGCTGTCTCGTCGGTGTTGTGTCATCGGAAAACTTAATGATGGTGTTGGAGTCGTGCTTGGCCGTGCAGTCATGAGTGAACAGGGAGTGCAGGAGTTGACTGAGCACGCACCCCTGAGGGGCCCCTGTGTTGAGGATCAGCATGGCGGATGTATTGTTACCTACCCTTACTACCTGGGGGCGGCCCATCAGGAAGTCTAGGATCCAATTGCGGAGGGAGGTGTTTAGTCCCAGGGTCCTTAGCTTATTGATGAGCTTTAGGGCACTATGGTGTTGAACGCTGAGCTGTAGTCAATGAATAGCATTCTCACATAGATGTTCATTTTGTCCAGGTGGGAAAGGGCAGTGTGAAGTGCAATTGAGATTCCATCATCTGTGGATATGTTGGGGCACTATGGAAATTGGAGTGGATCTAGGGTTTCTGGGATAATGGTGTTGATGTGAGCCATGACCAGCTTTTCAAAGCACTTCATGGCTACAGACGTGAGTGCTACGGGTCGGTAGTCATTTAGGCAGGTTACCTTAGTGTTCTTGGGCACAGGCACTATGGTGGTCTGCTTAAAACATGTTGGTTTTACAGACTTGGACAGGGAGAGGTTGAAAATGTCATTGAAGTCAGTTGGTCAGCACATGCTCACAGTACACGTCCTGGTAATCCGTCTGGCCCTGCGGCCTTGTGAATGTTGACCTGTTTAAAGGTCTTACTCACATCGGCTGCGGAAAGCATGATCGCACAGTCTTTCGGAACAGCTGGTGCTCGCATGCATGTTTCAGTGTTATTCGCTTCGAAGCGAGCATAGAAGTGGTTTAGCTCGTCTGGTAGGCTTGTGTCACTGGGCAGCTCTCGGCTGTGCTTCCCTTTGTAGTCTGTAATGGTTTACAAGCCCTGCCACATCCGGCGAGCGTCAGAGCCGGTGTAGTACGATTCAGTCTTAGTACTGTATTGACGCTTTTCCTGTTTGATGGTTCGTCGGAGGGCATAGCGGGATTTCTTATAAGCTTCCGGGTTGGAGTCTGCTCCTTGAAAGCGGCAGTTATAGCCTTTAGCTCAGTGGGAATGTTGCCTGTAATCCATGGCTTCTGGTTGGGGTATGTACTACGGTCACTGTGGGGACGATGTCATTGATGCACTTATTGATGAAGCCAATGACTGATGTGGTGTACTCCTCAATGCCATTGGAGGAATCCCGGAACATATTCCAGTCTGTGCTAGCAAAACAGTCCTGTAGCTTAGCATCTGCTTCATCTGACCACTTTTTTTATTGATCTAGTCACAGGTGCTTCCTGCTTTCATTTTTGCTTGTAAGCAGGAATCAGGAGGATAGAATTATGGTCAGATTTGCCAAATGGAGGGCGAGGGAGAGCTTTGTTATGCGTCTCTGTGTGTGGAGTAAAGGTGGTCCAGAGTTTTTTTCCCTCTGGTTGCACATTTAACATGCTGATAGAAATTTGGTAAAACGGATTTAAGTTTCCCTGCATTAAAGTCCCCAGACACTAGGAGTGCTGCCTCTGGGTGAGCGTTTTCTTGTTTGCGTATGGCGGAATACAGCTCCTTCAATGCTGTCTTAGTGCCAGCCTCAGTCTGTGGTGGTATGTAAAGAGCTACGAAAAATACAGATAAACTCTCTAGGTAGATAGAGTATCTCACGACAAGCTGTAGACTACACTATCTCAAGTGAGCAATAGCTCGAGACTTCCTTAGATATCGTGCACCAGCTGTTATTTACAAAAATACATAGTCCGCCGCCCCTTGTCTTACCAGATGCCGCAGGCCTGTCCTGCCGGTACAGTTTATAACCAGCCAGCTGTATGTTGATTGTCGTCGTTCAGCCACGACTCCGTTGAGCATAAGATATTACAGTTTTAAATGTCCCGTTGGTAGTTTAATCTTCCGCGTTGGTCATCGATTTTATTCTACAAAGATTGCACGTTTGCTAGCAGAATGGAAGGAAGTGGGGGTTTATTCGATCGCCTACGAATTCTCAGGAGGCAGCCCGCCCTCTGGCCACTATGTCTCAGCCACTTCTTCACACAAATCACGGGTATCTGGGCTTGTTCCCGAGAAAGCAGAAAATCATTCACGTCGGGCTCCTCAGACTCGTTAAAGGAAAAAAAGGATTCTGGTGAGTAATCGCAGTCCTGATGTCCGGAAGTTATTTTCAGTCATCGGTTGGGGACATGTAAAATGTTTGCCTTCTTCTCCGGCTCCATTGTTACATAAAGCAGCGACCCTTTTAAAATAGCTACTTAATAGTTATCTGCTTAATCAGTCTAGTTTATTTCTGTCTGTCTGGTGAACCGGTGTCCTTTCCTCTAGTCTATGGTTTCACTAGGTTACTGTTAACAAGCCTGTGCGTGGAAGCAGCCAGGCACTGTTTGCAATGCTGTGACTTCCCCAGATTCCCATAGCGTGCAAAAGGCTTGTACCAAAGTTCCTCTTTACAATACGTGTGTGACTAAGATCAATAAACATTCCCCCCTCGCTTTGCCTGATCCTAAAGAGGAGGTTATGCAAGGCCTGGCTTACGTGCCCTTCTGTTCTCAGTCTCCTCACCCTCCCTCTCTCCTGCTCAGAACAGGACCCCCCCACAGGAAGCCATGTTGTGGCAGTGCGCTTGGTAGGGGCCAGGCCATATCAATTGTGGAAGCACTGTTTACTTTTGGATTTTTTATTTTAATCTCAAGATTCTTGGGCCAACAGCCAAGGGAGCTAATGCACAAATTGCAGGAGCCTGAAGTGCTGAGTGGCCGGGGTTGGGCTGACCCTTTCACATCAATGCCATGCCCCTAACCAGCCCCTTAGCAGGGGGCCATAGAAAGAAAGGGAGGTGGGGTTACAGACTACTTATGCAAGAACATGGGCTATACAAATGATTTGTAATTATCTGACAATATTCTGGGAGATTTAGGATGGGAATGTAGTAATGAAATGAATTATGCATAGTCCTCTGCAAATCAAGTGGATTATCTTGGATCCAAACAGACCGTGATAAATTAAGAGGGTAATTGGGGGGGAAAATAGATTAAAAAATAAATCCATATAAACATGTTCCTATACATGCTATCAGTCCTTTGTTTTTCCTGTGCCCCTGGTACATACCATTAAGTGTCCAGTAAAGCTCTTCCTTCCTGTTCTTGATTGGACTGTCTCACACATACACACACACACACACACACACACACACACACACACACACACACACACACACACACACACACACACACACACACACACACACACACACACACACACACACACACACACACACAGAGGGAGTTGTTGCGGCTGACTGACATTGTTTTCCTTCTGTCAGTCTTACCTTGCATGTGAAGACATTTCTCTCCAGATAACACAGCAACATGTTGACAAGCCTCACACGCTGTCACAGCACGCTGTCACTCACTGCAGTTTTGCGCCTGCGTGTGATTCATTTTTCTGTTAGAGTATTGGCCAACATTTGCTTGTAACATGTGTAATATGGGTCATGTTTAGTCATTCTTTGAAATGTAGTTCACCGTGTAGTTTCAGTCAATTATTTTTCACATGGCTCAAGTTCATGTTTTGTTCAAATATCTCAGCTGTCATTGAACCTAAGATTCTTACAGCTCACATTTTCACATTGCTTCTATCAGACACTAGTACTAGCTTGGTGTTCATTATTCTCTGCTTGACTTGGAGCGTTGCCCAGTGCATTCAGGCATCTGATTCACTGAGATTTACAATAGACCTGTAGGTAATTATACTCTGTGTGGTCTCATTGTAAAATGTTTACCTATGTTGAAAAGCCAATGCACACATATGAACAGATTTTTTTTATGCAGTCCCTCACTCCCCTCCATTGTCGAAAATACATTGATATAGTAGCAGGTCTCAGATCAGTCGGTGTGATCGGGTGACAACACCATTGTGACAACAGTAGTGTGTACGTGACTTGACTGAGAGTCTTGGTGTGTATCTTGCGTGAGAGCCTAAAGTACCTAGCTGTCAGAGTGACACTTGCGTGCGGCTGTGCCTCTCTCTCTCTCTAGGTTAGCGTGAGACCTCATCACGGTTAGGGTTGAACACCCGGTTTTTCCAGTTATTTTTTTTCTCCAGTTGGTTCTTTTTGATTTGTTAGTGCGCCATGCATGTATCTAAACGTTGTGTGTTGAGGATTGTGTGTTGATAGAAAACTACTAGCCTGTATTATTAATGTGCTATTGATGTTGCTTGTTATGTAACTGTAGCTCCTGATACAGCCATAGGATAAGATCAGTATTGGCGACACATTAGAGAGCAGACTGGAGTCCTGACAGAGATTTATGGACTCCAGTCTGAAATATTACCCTCTTAACTGGGATTAATATGCACCATAATTGCTAGTCAGGCTATAGGCATATGTATTGTAAAAATAATTTGGAGTTAATCATCCTCCTAATGTCTTGATTCATATTCTTCAGGTCCTCCAGCATCATCTAGTAACCGAGGGCCAAACCAGGCCACGCCGAAGAAGAACGGAATGAAGAACGGAGTAGGAGGAGGTGGAGGGCAGATGAGGCTCAGGGACGACGAGTGTTTTGGTGCTGACATGGACGAGGGTCTGGACACAGACTTTGACTTTGAGGCGAACCTGGCACTGTTCGACAAGGCAGCCGTGTTCTCGCAGATTGACGGCACAGATTGCAATGGGGCACGTTCCCGTGGTACGCCCGGTGGCGAACGCGGTACACCCACACGTTACCGTCACGACGAGAACATCCTGGAGGTCAAACCAGTCGTCTACCGGCAGATCACGGTCCCACAACACGGGGGCAAGGAGTACTGCACTGGTAAGAGAGAGAGACAACACAACACCCTCCATTGGCTCCATTCACATTCACCATGGGAGAGAGAGCGAGCACCCTCCTCCATTCACATATATCACACATCCACATCTAGAGACCTGCTGCCCTGAGGGTTAGACTGATAGAGCACTCTCCATTCACATCTGTCATCACACATTCACTTCCAGAGGCCTGTCTGCCAGTGCCCTTAGGCCCTGAGTGTCTCTCACCCCAGCCACTGGATCTATTGAGGCTACAGTAGACCCATGGGTTTGGCTAAGCGAGCCAGACTAGTGGAGAGACAGGACATTGTGTACAGGTCTAAAATAGGCCTTAAACTAACAGGCAAGAAGAAAATTGCCCCAGTAATTGGACGCAACCGTGAGGAATTACAACAGTGTCGGTATTCTCAGTGAAGACCATCGGGCTGGAGATGTGATGGGGGAGAGATATTGGTTCCGGTCACAGCCCAGCCCATGTGCAGCGTGCGGTGAAGAGGTTGAGCCTCTCCCTCTCAGTAATCACTGCTGGCTTCTCCCTAAGGAGTGACACACCCACCGTGCACACACACCCACCGTGCACACACCCACACCTAAAGAGCTAGTCTTCTCTGTCCATACAGATACTAGAATGTTTTTCGTGTAGCTCAGAGATGGGAAAACGACTGTAGATTGGTGACCCATTCAACCAAAGAATCGGGATTTACCATGAAAAATATATATTTTTTGTCCCTCTAAAATTAATAGAATTGATGACCGACACAACAAGTTCTACCCTCAGGATGTTTTCTGTTGCATGCGTGTCTTGCGGACCGGTGATAATGAGTGTAGTGTTTACTTTGGAAACGAGTTGAATTCCCCCTCCATGTCAGTGTTGACTTTAGACATGAATAGTGTAAGTTCTCAGAGTGACAGTGTGGGTCTAATGTAGGCCTACCTCTTGTGCTTCTGTGACGCAACACTGAAACGCTTTGCTGGATGTGGGTTTGACTGTCTCCTATAGGCCAGAAAGGGCCACTTCCCACTTTGCAACGTGCTGGGCTGGCTGGGATCCTACTCTGGTTGCTCTTTTGATTGAGGCAGCAGGTGACTTTTGAGCTCACTGCCCTACCACACCATGCAGTCCCAGTCCATCTCTGGGAAGAGGAGCTGCTCTTCCACACCTCAACAACACTCTTTATAAGTGTGTTACATAATTGGTTTCATACAGGAGATAAGTGAATGGCACACTATGCTAGGCCCCTGGTCTGGATTCCAAGGTGTGACAAGAAGAGCAACACCTATCACTCTGGCTCCGCTGGACCAATCACTACGCTGTAGGGATAGGGGATCAGTACCAGTCAAATCTGGTTTCTGGTGTTGGCATAAAGTGATATAGGTCTAAGTGGAACACAAGCACACACACGCTCACACACACACTCACACACATGCTCGCTCTCTCATTAGGGAAAAGAGGATAGCGATGCCAATACCATCGCTATTAGTCATAGAATGCATTCTGTGCCCCCATGGAGATAGGAGTGTTATGCTTCTGTTGCCAGCTGACTAAATACTCCCAGACGAAGATACTACACTGATACACCTCGCTGGATAACTTAATCCACTACATGAAATGACTCACTACATGAATGTGAGCCCTAGCCTCAAATAGCCCGCTACACTACAGTACATACTGCACCGACATACAGGTATGTGCAAAGTGCAGCAGTTCTTAGAAAGGGTTATGACGTTGGCACTTTTAGCCAACGTAGCCTAACATGGCCGCCAGCCAGCGTTATCATGGCGGCAGCAGTGCGGTGACTATGATGACAATGCGGGCCAGGCGGCCATTAAAAGCCTTGCCCCTGGTGCTGAGAACTGGGAGCTGAATGTGGACGCTTTTGTCTTTTTTTACCGAACGGGCTGGGCAGGTCTGCTACCTCTGCCTCTTTCTGCCTGAATGCTGTCATGCTAAGCCCCATCCTCTGTACCTTGTAATTATCAGACCGCTCTGAGCTTTACATAAACAGCACCTCTCATAGTCACACACAGGTTACCACTCAAATGGCACCCTATATAGTGCTCTACTTTTGCTAAGGGCCCATAGGGAATAGGGTGCCACTTGGGATGCAACCACACTACAAGTTGAACAAACCCTTACCCTACTCCAGGCTGCTCTCACCTGAATCCATTCCTATCCACTGTAAACATTTAAATCAACAACATGAGACAACAGAAAAGGGGCTAGGAAAACTTCCGGATGGAGCGAGTAGTCGCACTTCGCTTCGCTCCACAGGTAATATTACATTTCATTACAGTACAACGGTTTGATTTGTTTGATCTGAGCAATTTTTCTTAGCTAGCTACATAGCCGTCTTTGTATCAAAGATAATTGTGTAGTTTAGAGTAATTATCGAGGTTAGCTAGCCAGCTATTTTCGTCCTTCTAACGTAGTCAACACTGCTAGCTAGCCAGCTAGCCAACTTCTACCGAATAGCAGCACTGTAGAAACTATTACATTACAACGGAACGACTTGATTAGTGTAGTGTTAGCTAGCTACATAGTTGTCTTTGCTGTCTTTGTATCTAAGATAATTGTGTAGTTTAGAGTAATTATCGAGGTTAGCTAGCCAGCTATTTTCGTCCGCCGCGCCACCGTTCTCCTACTAAGTCAACAACTGCTAGCTAGCTAGTCAACTTCTACCGACTAGCAGCACTGTAGAAACTAATACATTACAACGGAACGATTTGATTAGTGTAGTGTTAGCTAGCTACATAGTTGTCTTTGCTGTCTTTGTATCTAAGATAATTGTGTAGTTTAGAGTAATTATCGAGGTTAGCTAGCCAGCTATTTTCGTCGCCGCGCCACCGTTCTACTACCTAGTCAACAACTGCTAGCTAGCTAGTCAACTTCTACCGACTAGCAGCACTGTAGAAACTAATAATACATTACAACGGAACGATTTGATTAGTGTAGTGTTAGCTAGATACATAGTTGTCTTTGCTGTCTTTGTATCTAAGATAATTGTGTAGTTTAGAGTAATTATCGAGGTTATCGAGGTTACCTAGCCAGCTACACTTTCAAACAAAGTCAACAACGCAGCCACTGCTAGCTAGCCTACTTCACCAGCCAGCAGTACTGTATCATTTTAATCATTTTAGTCAATAAGATTTTTGCAACGTAAGCTTAACTTTCTGAACATTCGAGACGTGTAGTCCACTTGTCATTCCAATCTCCTTTGCATTAGCGTAGCCTCTTCTGTAGCCTGTCAACTATGTGTCTGTCTATCCCTGTTCTCTCCTCTCTGCACAGACCATACAAACGCTTCACACCGCGTGGCCGCTGCCACTCTAACCTGGTGGTCCCAGCGCGCACGACCCACGTGGAGTTCCAGGTCTCCGGCAGCCTCTGGAACTGCCGATCTGCGGCCAACAAGGCAGAGTTCATCTCAGCCTATGCTTCCCTCCAGTCCCTCGACTTCTTGGCACTGACGGAAACATGGATTACCACAGATAACACTGCTACTCCTACTGCTCTCTCCTCGTCGGCCCACGTGTTCTCGCACACCCCGAGAGCTTCTGGTCAGCGGGGTGGTGGCACTGGGATCCTCATCTCTCCCAACTGGACATTCTCTCTTTCTCCCCTGACCCATCTGTCTATCGCCTCCTTTGAATTCCATGCTGTCACAGTTACCAGCCCTTTCAAGCTTAACATCCTTATCATTTATCGCCCTCCAGGTTCCCTTGGAGAGTTCATCAATGAGCTTGACGCCTTGATAAGTTCCTTTCCTGAGGATGGCTCACCTCTCACAGTTCTGGGTGACTTTAACCTCCCCACGTCTACCTTTGACTCATTCCTCTCTGCCTCCTTCTTTCCACTCCTCTCCTCTTTTGACCTCACCCTCTCACCTTCCCCCCCTACTCACAAGGCAGGCAATACGCTTGACCTCATCTTTACTAGATGCTGGTCTTCCACTAATCTCATTGCAACTCCCCTCCAAGTCTCCGACCACTACCTTGTATCCTTTTCCCTCTCGCTCTCATCCAACACTTCCCCCTCTGCCCCTACTCGGATGGTATCGCGCCGTCCCAACCTTCGCTCTCTCCCCCGCTACTCTCTCCTCTTCCATCCTATCATCTCTTCCCTCTGCTCAAACCTTCTCCAACCTATCTCCTGATTCTGCCTCCTCAACCCTCCTCTCCTCCCTTTCTGCATCCTTTGACTCTCTATGTCCCCTATCCTCCAGGCCGGCTCGGTCCTCCCCTCCTGCTCCGTGGCTCGACGACTCATTGCGAGCTCACAGAACAGGGCTCCGGGCAGCCGAGCGGAAATGGAGGAAAACTCGCCTCCCTGCGGACCTGGCATCCTTTCACTCCCTCCTCTCTACATTTTCCTCTTCTGTCTCTGCTGCTAAAGCCACTTTCTACCACTCTAAATTCCAAGCATCTGCCTCTAACCCTAGGAAGCTCTTTGCCACCTTCTCCTCCCTCCTGAATCCTCCTCCCCCCCCCCCCCCCTCCTCCCTCTCTGCGGATGACTTCGTCAACCATTTTGAAAAGAAGGTCGACGACGTCCGATCCTCGTTTACTAAGTCAAACGACACCGCTGGTTCTGCTCACACTGCCCTACCCTGTGCTTTGACCTCTTTCTCCCCTCTCTCTCCAGATGAAATCTCGCGTCTTGTGACGGCCGGCCGCCCAACAACCTGCCCGCTTGACCCTATCCCCTCCTCTCTTCTCCAGACCATTTCCGGAGACCTTCTCCCTTACCTCACCTCGCTCATCAACTCATCCTTGACCGCTGGCTACGTCCCTTCGTCTTCAAGAGAGCGAGAGTTGCACCCCTTCTGAAAAAACCTACACTCGATCCCTCCGATGTCAACAACTACAGACCAGTATCCCTTCTTTCTTTTCTCTCCAAAACTCTTGAACGTGCCGTCCTTGGCCAGCTCTCCTGCTATCTCTCTCAGAATGACCTTCTTGATCCAAATCAGTCAGGTTTCAAGACTAGTCATTCAACTGAGACTGCTCTTCTCTATGTCACGGAGGCGCTCTGCACTGCTAAAGCTAACTCTCTCTCCTCTGCTCTCATCCTTCTAGACCTATCGGCTGCCTTTGATACTGTGAACCATCAGATCCTCCTCTCCACCCTCTCCGAGTTGGGCATCTCCGGCGCGGCCCACGCTTGGATTGCGTCCTACCTGACAGGTCGCTCCTACCAGGTGGCGTGGCGAGAATCTGTCTCCGCACCACGTGCTCTCACCACTGGTGTCCCCCAGGGCTCTGTTCTAGGCCCTCTCCTATTCTCGCTATACACCAAGTCACTTGGCTCTGTCATATCCTCACATGGTCTCTCCTATCATTGCTATGCAGACGACACACAATTAATCTTCTCCTTTCCCCCTTCTGATAACCAGGTGGCGAATCGCATCTCTGCATGTCTGGCAGACATATCAGTGTGGATGACGGATCACCACCTCAAGCTGAACCTCGGCAAGACGGAGCTGCTCTTCCTCCCGGGGAAGGACTGCCCGTTCCATGATCTCGCCATCACGGTTGACAACTCCATTGTGTCCTCCTCCCAGAGTGCTAAGAACCTTGGCGTGATCCTGGACAACACCCTGTCGTTCTCAACTAACATCAAGGCGGTGACCCGTTCCTGTAGGTTCATGCTCTACAACATTCGCAGAGTACGACCCTGCCTCACACAGGAAGCGGCGCAGGTCCTAATCCAGGCACTTGTCATCTCCCGTCTGGATTACTGCAACTCGCTGTTGGCTGGGCTCCCTGCCTGTGCCATTAAACCCCTACAACTCATCCAGAACGCCGCAGCCCGTCTGGTGTTCAACCTTCCCAAGTTCTCTCACGTCACCCCGCTCCTCCGCTCTCTCCACTGGCTTCCAGTTGAAGCTCGCATCCGCTACAAGACCATGGTGCTTGCCTACGGAGCTGTGAGGGGAACGGCACCTCCGTACCTTCAGGCTCAGATCAGGCCCTACACCCAAACAAGGGCACTGCGTTCATCCACCTCTGGCCTGCTCGCCTCCCTACCTCTGAGGAAGTACAGTTCCCGCTCAGCCCAGTCAAAACTGTTCGCTGCTCTGGCACCCCAATGGTGGAACAAACTCCCTCACGACGCCAGGTCAGCGGAGTCAATCACCACCTTCCGGAGACACCTGAAACCCCACCTCTTTAAGGAATACCTAGGATAGGATAAAGTAATCCTTCTAACCCCCCCCCCCCCCCCCCTTAAAAGATTTAGATGCACTATTGTAAAGTGGTTGTTCCACTGGATATCATAAGGTGAATGCACCAATTTGTAAGTCGCTCTGGATAAGAGCGTCTGCTAAATGACTTAAATGTAAATGTAAATGAAAACAAATGTTTGGCGTTGGGATAACATATTGTCTGTCTGCACGTAGACAAGTCTGTAAGGGCTATTATGTGGTGCATCATTGGCCTTATTATTCCGTTTCGGTGGAAAAGGCACAGGTCTACTCTCCTTTGCTAATTCCTATGTGTGTTAAACCACTCCTCATCTACACGTTGGCACCTTAGTTGGGGAGGACGGGCACGTGGTAATGGCTGGAATGGAAAAAGTGGAAAGGTATCAACAACATCAGACACATTCAGTTTCCAGCCATTATTATGAGCCTTCCTCTCCTCAGCAGCATCCACTGCTACACATGTACTCAAATCTCGTCACTGCAAACACACTAAAGCCACAGAACAAATCACTGCCCTGCAAACTACCTTTGATTTAGAGAGTGACAGGAGAGAGAGCTGAGGACGAGTATGTTATTCCCAACTATTGATTCCCCTGGTCCGGTGGCATGAGAGCAAATGGAACTTAAATTTACATTTTTGTACCTTTTTCTCCCCAATTTCGATTTTGTCTCATTGCTACAGAGCGTGATGAGCCAAGTAAAGCCCCAAACCCTCCCCTAACCCGGACGACGCTGGGCCAATTGTGTGCCGCCCTGTGGGACTCCCGGTTGTGACACAACTTGGGATGCAGTGCCTTAGACCGCTGCGCCACTCAGGAGGCCCTCAAATGGAACTTTCTAATCAATTGACCTGCATTAATCTTAGTTATGAGGGCTGAGGTTATGGAGTGTCTGGAGTGTTAGGGGCTCGCAGCCCCTTGGTACTGCAGCAGTAACAGGCCTGTAGTCTGGAGGAGCCTTGTGAAACCTCACTCCTTGTTCTCTCTCTCTCTCCCCCCTCCCTCTCTCAGCGCCAGCCCTAATCACCCATGGCCCGCTTCCACCCTGCGTGTGTGTATTGATTTCAGCTTCAATGTTCTCGTTGTCATGCTTGAAGGATTGCTTCCAGCTGAGTTTTTTTTACTGCCGCTGTGTGCTCCTGGCTACCCGGTTGAGCATTGCGTGTAGTGGAGTGTGTGTGTGTGTGTGTTTGTGTGTGAGAGAGAGGGAGAGAGAGAACACAGGATCGGGGTGGGGTGCTCTAGCAGGGGAATTCCTTACAAACACATCTAGCTGGGGGGATGGTCAAAAGGCAATTAGATCATAGTGCAACTCCCACCTCTCCCTTTCCCTCTCCTCAGTGGCAGGTTGCATGACAAGGAGCAGTTAACTTTGCTGTGTGCTTATCGCTCACGTGATTGTCCGAGGAACGGCGCAGCAGAGTAGACTGGGTTTCTCCCACCCCACTGTAACATATTACCTGTCTTTGTACTGGAACAGTGGGAGGGATGTGGAGATACGAACAGGGAAGAGATGAGGTTAATTTCACCCAGGCACGACATCCGTCTATCTGCTGTTTGCAGGTGTGTGTTTGCTTGCATGTCACACTGCGTGTGTTCTGCCTTGAGTGATATGCCTGTGTGTTTCTGATAGCTGCATGCGTGCCTGCATGCACACAATACATGAGGAGGGAGGCCACGCTGAGCACTCAATAGCCAGGCCAACGCTTTGGAACAGGCCATTAAGGTCTTACCTGCTTCACTATCAAAGGGATATTGAGCCGTGCAGCCCCTCCAACTTGTCTTTGTTCCTCTCTAGACTAATGTGCCATGTGCTATAGGTAGAGATTAGCACAGGGCTCTTTAAAGGGCTCCGTGAGCAGCTACCAGAATAATGACATGGTTGTGGCAGTACCTAGGAACCATGTTCCCTGGGCTGGTCTTTCCTAGATAACCTCTACTGTGTTGACACACAGACCTGACCAGAGCAGTAGAGATATAGATAGATATATCTATATAAACACACACACACACACACACACACACACAGAGTGTATTCGGAAAGTATTCAAACCCCTTGACTTTTTCCACATTTTGTTACATTACAGCCTTATTCTAAAATTGATTAAATATTGTTTTTCCTCAATCTACACGCAATACCCCACAATGACAAAGCAAAAACAGGTTTTTAGAAATGTTTGCTAATTTAAAAAAATTGAAATATTACATTTACATAAGTATTCAGACCCTTTACTCAGTACTTTGTTGAAGCACCTTTGGCAGCGATTACAGCGTTGAGTCTTCTTGGGTATGACGCTACAAGCTTGACACACCTGTATTTGGTGAGTTTCTCGCATTTTTCTCTGGGCTTTGGCTGGGCCACTCAAAGACATTCAGAGACTTGTCCCGAACCACTCCTGCATTCTCTTGGCTGTGTGCTTAGGGTCGTTGCCCTGATGGAAGGTGAACCTTCAACCCCAGTCTGAGGTCCTGAGTGCTCTGGAGCAGGTTTTCATCAAGAATCTCTCTGTACTTTGCTCCGTTCATCTTTGCCTCGATCCTGACTAGTCTCCCAGTCCCTGCTGCTGAAAAACATCTCCACAGCATGATGCTGCCACCACCATGCTTCACTGTAGGGATGGTGCCAGGTTTCCTCCAGACGTGACGCTTGGCATTCATGCCAAAGAGTTGTTGGTCATCGGGTTGTTGGTCACCTCCCTGACCAAGGGCCTTCTCCCCCAATTGGTCAGTTTGGCCGGGCGGGTAGCTCTAGGAAGAGTCTTGGTGGTTCCAAACTTCTTCCATTTAAGAATGATGGAGGCCACTGTGTTCTTGGGGACCTTCAATGCTGCAGACATTTTTTGGTACCCTTCCCCAGATCTGTGCCTCGACACAATCCTGTCTTTGAGCTCTACGGACAATTCCTTTGACCTCATGGCTTGGTTTTTTCTCTAACATGCACTGTCAACTGTGGGACCTTATATAGACAGGTGTGTGCCTTTCCGAATCATGTCCAATCAATTTCATTTTCCATAGGTGGACTCCAATCAAGTTGTAGAAACATCTCAAGGATGATCAATGGAAACAGGATGCACCTGTACCAATCAAAAGTTTGGACACACCTACTGATTCCAGGGTTTTTCTTTATTTTTACTTTTTTCTACA
The DNA here is from genome assembly GCF_016432855.1 of Salvelinus namaycush. Taxonomy (NCBI): domain Eukaryota; kingdom Metazoa; phylum Chordata; class Actinopteri; order Salmoniformes; family Salmonidae; genus Salvelinus; species Salvelinus namaycush. The sequence goes on along the minus strand of NC_052336.1, from coordinate 11,427,799 downwards.
TTGTAGAATAATAGTGAAGACATCAAAACTATGAAATAACACACATGGAATCATGTAGTAACCAAAAAAGTGTTAAACAAATCAAAATATATTTTATATTTTAAGATTCTTCAAAGTAGCCACCTTTTACCTTAATGACAGCTTTGCACACTCTTGGCATTCTCTCAACCAGTTTCATGAGGTAGTCACCTGGAATGCATTTTTCATTTTTCAATTGAACCTTTAACTAGGCAAGTCAGTTAAGAATAAATTCTTATTTACAATGACGGCTTACCCCGGCCAAACCCGGATGACACTGGATCAATTTTGCGCCGCTCTATGGGACTCCCAATCACATCACGGCCGGATGTGATACAGCCTGGATTTGAACTAGGGTGTTTGTAGTGACGCCTCAAGCACTGAGATGCAGTGCCTTAGACCGCTGTGCCACTCAGGAGCCCAATTAACAAGTGTGCCTTGTTAAAAGGTAATTTGTGGAATTTCTTTCCTCCTTAATGCGTTTGAGCCAATCAGTTGTGTTGTGACAAGGTAGGGGTGTATACAGAAGATAGCCCTATTTGGTAAAAGACCAATTCCATATTATGGCAAGAACAGCTCAAATAAGCAAAGAGAAACGACAGTCCGTCATTACTTTAAGACATGAAGGTCAGTCAATCTGGAACATTTCAAGAACTTTGATAGTTTCTTCAATGGCAGTCACAAAAACCATCAAGCACTATGATGAAACTGGCCCTCATGAGGAATGCCACAAGAAAGGAAGACCCAGAGTTACATCTGCTGCAGAGGATAAGTTCATTAGAGAACAGCCTCAGAAATTGCAGCCCAAATAAATGCTTCACAGAGTTCAAGTAACAGACACATTTTAACATCAACAGTTCAGAGGAGACTGAGTGAATCAAGCCTTCATGGTCAAATTGCTGCAAAGAAACCACTACTAAAGGACACCAATAAGAAGAAGCTTAGGCAAAGAAACAAGAGCAATGGACATTAGACTGGTAGAAATCTGTCCTTTTGAGATTTTTGGTTCCAAACGCCATGTCTTTGTGAGATGCAGAGTAGGTGAATGGATGATCTCCGCATGTGTGGTTCCCACCGGGAAGAAGAGAATTCAAGGAAAAGCAGCCAACAAGTACTCAGCCTATGTGGGAACTCCAAGACTGTTGGAAAAGCATTCCAGTTGACTACCTCATGAAGCTGGTTGAGAAAATGCCAATTGTGTGCAAAGGTGTCATCAAGGCAAAGGGTAGCTACTTTGAAGAATCTGACATCTAAAATATATTTTGATTTGTTTAACACTTTTTTTATTTACTACATGTTTCCACTTGTGTTATTTCATAGTTTTTATACCTTCACTATTATTCTACAATGTAGTAAATAGTAGGAATGTCCAAACTTTTGACAGGTACTGTGTGTGTATTAATGTGTGTGTGTGTATATATAGTCTGAAGTTTACATACACTTAGGTTGGAGTCATTAAAACTCGTTTTTCAACCACTCCACAAATTTCTTGTTAACAAACTATAGTTTTGGCAAGTCGGTTAGGACATTTACTTTGCATGACACAAGTCATTTTTACAACAATTGTTTACAGACAGATTATTTCACTTATAATTCACTGTATCACAATTCCAGTGGGTCAGAAGTTTACATACACAAAGTTGACTGTGCCTTTAAACAGCTTGGACGATTCCAGAAAATTATGTCATGGCTTTAGAAGCTTCTGATAGGCTCATTGACATCATTTGAGTCAATTGGAGGTGTACCTGTGGATGTATTTCAAGGCCTTCAAACTCAGTTCCTCTTTGCTTGACATCATGGGAAAATCGAAAGAAATCAGCCAAGACCTCAGAAAAAAATTGTGGACCTCCACAAGTCTGGTTCATCCTTGGGAGCAATTTCCAAACACCTGAAGGTCTGTACAAACAATAGTATGCAAGTATAAACACCATGGGACCACGCAGCCATCATACCGCTCAAGAAGGAGACGCGTTCTGTCTCCTAGAGATGAACGTACTTTGGTGCGAAAAGTGAAAATCAATCCCAGAACAACAGTAAAGGACCTTGTGAAGATGCTGGAGGAAACGGGTACAAAAGTATCTATATCCACAGTAAAACAAGTCCTATATCGACATAACCTGAAAGGCCTCTCAGCAAGGAAGAAGACACTGCTCCAAAACCACCATAAAAAAGCCAGACTACGGTTTGCAACTGCACATGGGGACAAAGATCATACTTTTTGGAGAAATGTCCTCTAGTCTGATGAAACAAAAATAGAACTGTTTGGCCATAATGACCATCGTTATGTTTGGAGGAAAAAGGGGGAGGCTTGCAAGCCGAAGAAAATAGATGGCATTATGCGGATATATTGAAGAAATATCTCAAGACATCAGTCAGGAGGTTGAAGCTTGGTCTTAAATGGGTTTTCCAAATGGACAATGACCCCAAGCATACTTCCAAAGTTGTGGCAAAATGGCTTAAGGACAACAAAGCCCTGACCTCAATCCTATAGAAAATTTGTGGGCAGAACTGAAAAAGCGTGTGCGAGCAAGGAGGTCTACAAACCTGACTCAGTTACACCAGCTCTGTCTGGAGGAATGGGCCAAATTTCACCCAACTTATTGTGGGAAGCTTGTGGAAGGCTACCTGAAACGTTTGACCCAAGTTTAACAATTTAAAGGCAATGCTACCAAATACTAATTGAGTGTATGTAAACTTCTAACCCACTGGGAATGTGATGAAAGAAATATAAGCTGAAATAAATCATTCTCTCTACTATTATTCTGACATTTCACATTCTTAAAATAAAGTGGTGATCCGAACTGACCTAAGACAGGGAATTTTAACTCTGATTAAATGTCAGGAATTGTGAAAAACTGAGTTTAAATGTTTTTGGCTAAGGTGTATGTAAACTTCTGACTTCAACTGTGTGTGTATATGTGTGTATGTGTGTGTGTGTGTCTGTATGGTCTTGGAACTGAGTTTTCACTCAAGTCAAGCTGCAACTCTCCCACACACGCTAGCCATCATCATTGCACACAGGTGTACCAACGAGTACACCTTTAACCACCTGTTTTCAAGTTTCCCCTTTGTCATGGTACCCTTATGTTTTGGTGGAGTTCTCTGTGAGGTGTGGCGGTAATGTCTGTGGGCCCGGGGGGCTGCTGCCGGTGTCTTTCTCAGCCAAAAGCTCTGGTTATGGGGATGCTGAGGGAGCTCAGCAGGGATGAGCTGGAGCGTGTGAGCCCAGCCCCTCCAGAAGGCCGTGGGGGATAGCTAGGAGAGGCAGTTCACAGTTTGCATCCTTATGTTTGTCATATTTTGTAAAGGGCTGCCAATCTGTTCGTTGTTGCGTCGGACAACAGTGAAAAATGAGAGGGGAAGAAAGGAATCCTCCCTCTGTGATGGGAAAGAGATCAGGTCAAGGGAAGAGGCTTTCCCAAGGGAACTGGCTCCTCGCGTGAGGTGATGTGCTGCTTTTACATAAACTCCTACTCCTTGAAGAGTTCCTGTGTGTGATTATGAGGATTCTATACAGTTCTATTTTTAGCACCATTTCCATATATTTTTGGGGAAAATCTGGAACTTTTTAAAAACTTCCAGTCTCTCTCTTCTCATAGCTACATATATTATAATCTGGCACAATAACAACTAATACATGTTTATTTTTCCATCTTGTTTCTCTCGCTCCTCTGACTGTAGACTCTGGCCTGGTTGTCCCCAGTGTGTCCTACGAGCTTCACAAGTGTCTTCTGGCCTCAGCGGAGCGGCATGGCCTGTCTCTGGAGCGGAGGCTGGAGATGACTGGTGTGTGTGCCAGCCAGATGGCCCTCACTTTACTGGGGGGCCCCAACCGGTGAGTGGCTGTGTGGGCTCCCTCTACGGTGGTGACATCACATCACATGCAACAGGCTTCATTGATATCAGAGTTGTGTTCAATAGGCACGAAACTAAAGAAAATGGTTTGAAATGGGGAGGTACAACAATATCTGAACTTGCCCAATAAGAGATGTTAGTTTTTTTTCAGTTCCAAGGCATTTTGCTGCGGTGTGCCCTAATGAACACGACCCAGGTTTATACAAACATGCCTTTGTTCTCCTATTTTTTTCTCCATTGTTTCTTGTATTGTTGCCATGGTGATAAACTGTAGTGAGGTGTTTTAAACAGGCAAATAACCTTGGGGTGCTCCCTGTAAAACACTGATCAATGAAACTCTGAATGTATTGGCCAATTAGAGGTTTTGAAGCCACCGGTCGGACATATTGGTAGTCCTCAGAAGAAGCAGTCCTCCATAGGAATGAATGGAATTATATGTATTTTGGGAACGGGCAGAAAGCCAAATAATGCTTAGATTTTTTTCATGTTCAAAAGCTTGAATAAGTAGCTACTGGTCATCCAATGTGATGCAGCCGTAACAATATTGCACCTTTAGCTTTCGCTGAGAACCCCTCTATTCATTGGTTTTAATTTTACTGTTGGGTCGGATTTTGTGCTGCTCGTAATGAGGGACTTGTTTCCGTCTGTGAGGAGGCAGTGCTCAGGGATATTCTAACGGGTAGTGGTATGATAGCTAGCTAGCTGAGCCCATGTCCACACTTGGCTAGCAGAGATAGCTAGCTTACAGACCTGAGGGACAAACAACCTGACCCAGCAGGAGCTACTCCTCCATCTAAGCCAAAGAAACTGAGAACTTTGGAGAGCTGACAGGCGAAAAGGGAAAACGATAGAGCCCGGGCCAAGACTAGAGTAAACCTCGGATTTGCGTTCACACAGTGGAGAGAACAATGAGAGTTGAAGGGATTCAAAACCGACCGTTTGCATTTTTTCTACTGAAAAGGTAAGACATTGTTAGGTAGATAATACATCTTTCTAGATATAAAGTGAAATGATGGTTTTGCTATTTAGTTATAAATATGTATGCAAGTGTTTATTTTGGATTACTTATTTTGATTGTTGTTTTCAAGCCACGCATCCAATAGTTTGTAAACTCAGCAAAAAAAGAAACATCCCCTTTTCAGGACCCTGTCTTTCAAAGATAATTTGTAAAAATACAAATAACTTCACAGATCTTCATTGTAAAGGGTTTAAACACTGTTTCCCATGCTTGTTCAATGAACCATAAACAATTAATGAACATGCGCCTGCGGAACGGTCGTTAAGACACTAACAGCTTACAGACGGTAGGCAATTAAGGTCCTAAGTTATGAAAACTTAGGACACAAAAGAGCCTTTCTACTGAAAAACACCAAAAGAAAGATGCCCAGGGTCCCTGCTCATCTGCGTGAACGTGCTTTAGGCATGCTGCAAGGAGGCATGAGGACTGCAGATGTGGCCAGGGTAATAAATTGCAATGTCCATACTGTGAGACGCCTAAGACAGCGCTACAGGGAGACAGGACGGACAGCTGATCATCCTCGCAGTTGGAGACCACGTGTAACAACACCTGCACAGGATCGGTATATCCGAAAATCACACCTGCGGGACAGGTACAGGATGGCAACAAAACCTGCCCGAGTTACACCAGGAATGCACAATCTCTCCATCAGTGCTCAGACTGTCCGCAATAGGCTGAGAGAGGCTGGACTGAGGGTTTGTAGGCCTGTTGTAAGGCAGGTCCTCACCAGATATCACCGGCAACAACGTTACCTATGGGCACAATCCCACCGTCGCTGGACCAGACAGGACTGGCAAAAAGTGCTCTTCACTGACGAGTCACGGTTTTGTCTCACCAGGGGTGATGGTCGGATTCACGTTTATCGTCAAAGGAATGAGTGTTACACCGAGGCCTGTACTCTGGAGCGGGATCGATTTGGAGGTGGAGGGTCCGTCGTGGTCTGGGGTGGTGTGTCACAGCATCATCGGACTGCGCTTGTTGTCATTGCAGGCAATGTCAACGCTGTGCGTTATAGGGAAGACATCCTCCCCCCTCATGTGGTACCCTTCCTTTTAGGCTCATCCTGACATGACCCTCCAGCATGACAATACCACCAGCCATACTGCTCGTTCTGTGCATGATATCCTGCAAGACAGGAATGTCAGTGTTCTGTCCGGATCTCAATCCCATTGAGCAAGTCTGGGACCTGTTGGATCGGAGGGTCAGGGCTAGGGCCATTCCCCCCAGAAATGTCCGGGAACTTGCAGGTGCCTTGGTGGAAGAGTGGGGTAACATCTCACAGCAAGAACTGGCAAATCTGGTGTAGTCCATGAAGAGGAGATGCACTGCAGTACTTGATGACCACACAAGATACTGACTGTTACTTTTGATTTTGTCCCCCCCTCCTTTGTTCAGGGACACATTATTCAATTTCTGTTAGTCACATGTCTGTGGAACTTATTAAGTTTATGTTTCAGTTGTTGAATCTTGTTATGTTCATACAAATATTTACACATGTTAAGTTTGCTTAAGATAAACGCAGTTGACTGTGAGAGGACGTTTCTTTTTTTGCTGAGTTTATTAGCTTGTGCAGCTTATTAGCTGACTTTGACATTGTTATTTTTTTTCATTTGAATATAACATTTAGCTTCACTAGTTAGTCCTAACTAGCTACCTAATTTATGTGTGTAATGTTGCTTGACCTTGTGTTATATTTCTGTGGTCTGAAAGTCACGCTGTGATATTAGCTAGCTAGCTATTTCACACACTACTCTACTGGCACGGAGTAGCCATGATCATAAAGTTCATTTCAGATACACAAGTTGAGACACAATGCAACGGTTTGTTTGATCAGAAGGATCTAGTTTTAGAACCTGTCATTTCGTTGGCTGGATTTTCCAAGATTCATTGACGAAACGGTGTCAACTTCACGTCTCTTCTTCTTGATCTGAATACCCTGTCTTTAGTCAGCTGTTGTACAATACAACAATTTAAAATTAGCTAGTTTTGTCTGCTGTTGGCTGTTGTATCTGAACTGGACTTCATTGCTTGACGTCAAAGCTCTTGAAAATATCTTTAAACCTGAAATATTATTTTTCAGTCATGAAAGGAATAAATTGCCATCAACACCTAGCGGGCCTGTTTCCAGCCCCACCATCGTTGAGTATTGAATCAGAATCAGATCGGTAGGCACAGACTTTAGCAAAATATTTTTCACCATGTTGTCTGTTCCATCATGTTGTTTCCCCTAGCTAGCTAAGAACAATAAGTAGCATATTTTAATGCTATGCATCTATCTAGCTAAGCTGTTTAGGAAAATGAACTGCACAGGATTGACTTTGATTATTGATGACATTCTAGCCCAACATTATCCTAGTGCATAGAGATGTTACTATGTTATTCCCCGTTTGAGCTGTCTGGCTGAGATGTAAACAGACAGCCCAAAATATATACATGCATTGAGTGTAAGACTGTAACATGACATTACATGAAATGACTGGAAACATTAAGTCCTCATTCTGTCTAATAGCCTACTTCTCCCATTAATGTATTTACTCTGAATATCTAAGACTGATGGTTATCAAAGGCAATTCTTTCATAGTTGTCAAATGGTAAAATCGTATTCCAAATTGGGATTGATGGGGAATGTTTTATTTGATGTCTGTCTAGGTCAGGGATGGGCAACTCCAGTCCTCTGGGGCTTGATTGGTGACACACTTTTGCCCCAATCCCAGCTGACACACCGGACTCCAATAATCATGGTCCTTAGTTTAGAATGCATTTTGTTGAATCAGGTGTGATTATTATAGAACTGGGGGAAGGTGTGAAACCAATCAGGCCCCTGAGGATGGGAGTTGCCGTCTTAACTCATTTCTACCAGTCACGTGCAACTAGAGGCGAAAAACTCTAGACCACCTTTACTCCAGACACCGAGACACATATAAAGCTCTTCCTCGCCTTCCATTTGGCAAATCTGACCATTACTCTATCCTCCAGATTCCTGGTTAGAAGAAAAAACTCAAACACGAAGTACCAGTGACATGCTCAATACAAAAGTGCACCGATGAAGCGGATGCTAAGCTACAGGACTGTTTCGTTAGCACAGACTGGAATAGGTTACGGGACTCATCCGATGGCATTGAGGAGTTTACCACATCAGTGCATTGATGATGTCGTCCCCACAGTGACTGTACGTACATATCCCATCTAGAAGCCATGGATTACAGGCAACATCCGCATCCGCACTGAGCTAAAGGCTAGAGCTGCCACTTTCCAGGAGCGGAACACTAACCTGGAAGTTTATAAGAAATCCCGCTACGCCCTCTGGCGAATCATCAAACAGGCAAATTGTCAATACAGGACTAAGATCGAATCCTGCTACACTGGCTCTGACGCTCCTTGGATGTGGCAGGGCTTGCAAAACAGATCTGCGTTCTTACAAACATGAATGCATATCTTTTAAGCAGGAGAATGGAGTTATGGTCTGATTTGCCCAAGGGAGGACATTGTATGTGGAGTAAAGGTGATCTAGAGTTTTGTTGCACGCTACAGTTCTGCACTGATGGTAATGAAAATCTATAGACAAAATACTCACCAAATATTATTCTGTCTTTCAGCTAAAGGAGACTCTACAATAAGCCTTGAAGGTGGAGTGTCTACGCATTGAAAACTGCACAGGACTGCACCTACATCCCTGAACTTCAGGGAGCAGTGTTGAGAACACTGGGCTCTCAATTGTGGCTATCAAGGGGAATGATACTGAGATCCAATGATCCAAGACCCCCTGAAGTGCCACCAACAACGGATGACCTGCTACAACTTCGAGGAGACGTCGACATGCAACACAGGATGCAGTTAGCAAAGCTTTGCGCGGGGAAGGACCTGAGCTTTCGGTTTTGTCAGACTTGGTCGTTCCCGGGAAGTGTGAAAACCTATGGAGTACTCAGAAATGTTGTTGAAAGAGTTGGGCCTACAACCAAACATATATAAATCATATAAATAAGGGATGTTAATGTGGGCAACAATAAACTTGTTTGAGAAACAACATTTGTGCATTCTT